>NW_008587762.1:6467-52279 GCF_000691845.1 Merops nubicus
AGACACAACTGGCTGTTTTTTTTTTTTTAATACACATGAATGTTCTGAGTTAAGGGAGAAAAAAAAAAAAAAGAAAAAAGAATGAATAAACCATGGTAACTTTTCCAATTCTCAAATTCTCTTATTACAAAGGGCCAAATAAAAGTCAAAGACATTAATGCAAGGTATGTTCAAGAGTTGTCAGAGAAAAAGGAAAAAAAAACTGATAGGCTGGTCTAGCTAACAGTGAAGAACTGATTCCCCAGGTAAAAGATCCAAAGACCTCTGGTGCAAGTCCTCTCCAGTATTTAAAATTTCATGAACCTCTTTGAACTCCTGTTTCCCTCAAACCACTACATATTGCTCTAACAGCTATCAGAAGTAGCCACCAAATCCAAACACATTCACCTACTTTAAATTTTCCTGTTAGCTTGATAAACCAACAGGTAAATGAAATAGAGGAATCTCTTAAAGACAACTGAACATCTGCCCCTCATTATACTCAAGTGAAGACACCTATAGATAACTACTTCTAGAGAACATTTTCAGAAGTTTCCCCAAAGAAAAGAAGGTTGTAGCCAGCTGTAATTCTGTATCAGAAACTCAAACAGTGGAAATAGTCATAAAGCTGCTGAAAGCCACAATAGCACCATCAAAAGTCAAGCTGCATGCAGAGTGTGCCAGAGGCAGTATGTCAACAACAGTCAGGAAAGGGGATTCACCTGCCTCTTGAATGGAGACAATCTCTAGATATGTAATTTCCAGAAATTTAAGATTCACTTGAGAGGAAGGCAAAAATATGCCCCTAAGATTAGCAACCATTGCAAAGATTGAGACTTCAAATTTAAGTCAATACAGGTGCCGAAGTTTTCACAAAACAAACAGAAGGCTTCAATTAAATCTGATAGTTTAAAGTATGCAACTTCAACTACATCATTGCTCACTGCTTAATAAAATATATTAAGACTAGACCATAAGCAAACTAGTGCAGTAACTATACTTTAGAAACTACAGCCTTATGTTTCCTTGTCATGACAGCTCCAGTCATGCAAATGCACCCACCATCACACACCTCACACTTCCACACCTCCATGAGCAAAGCAGCATTAGCATTACTTTTTGATTCTCCCCAACTATTACCTGCCTCACGAGTGCACACCAAAAGCTGCCAGCTGAATACCAATGACAACACCTCAGCTGAGCTCACAGGCAGCCCTTAAAAACGAGGTCTGAGTATGTACACATGTATCTGGAAACCAGTAAGAGGAAATGCCAAGGCAAAAGGACAGGCAGAATATAGCATCCAGCAGATGTCAATTTGTGGCTTTTGCCCTTTATTTCACACACTTAATAGCACACCTCATATTCCAGCTCATGGGCAACAAGAATGCCACCTATTAACAGAGACCATTTACTTTCCATTACAGAGACCTTGCCTTGAATAAACACAAACAGTTACTATGATTTTATACTGTAGAAGAACAGCTGGTAAAGTTAAAGAGAATGTTTTTTCAATTAAGACAATTTTGATGACAGTAATTGGAAATGAATATAAGGATACAAAAGTGCTGACAAAAAAGAAAATAGATTATTTACTGAGAAGGTAGCAATATGTCCTAAAGCATAACACAGACAAACAACCAGCTTGGATAGGCATATTCTAGGGAAGTGTCATGCTATTAGCACAAAAAGAAAAAAAGTCCAGACCAATCAAAATAAAATTAACTGCCTATAAAGGCACATGCAAAGTTGGGTACCTGAGACAGTGACAGCTGTGGTCATCCATAAATAATGGAACTGGGGTGGGTTTCTTTAAACTATTTTGATTAATGCCACGTTTTAAAGATGTTCCTGTGAATGAAGCAGCTATTTCTCAGGTTGGCCTCTGCAAAAACGTTCAGGAAAGGCAAAACACCCATCTGAAGCACAGCTGCTTCAGAGAATTGGCCTGGAGCTGCTGCAGCAGGTGGCTCAAGCTAGGCATCATCATGTCATGTTCTGCAACACGTTTAGCTATTGACTCTTGCAATTATACCATCACGAGATGTGTAACTACAGAGCCCCATCCAAACTCAGATGAAACCAATGGAAGGACCTCCACTGATGTAAACAGTTCTTAGCAACCCAGTGGCAAATATATCTTGGCTGCTTTTTAAAAAATAATATGAAATATTACCATTTAAAAAAAAAGTATTTTGCAGATAAATTTACAAAGGAGATGCAATCCTCTAGGTCAATATCAAGTGCAAGCAGGTGGTGCTGTATCTTCTTCCAAAGTCCTCTGCCAGAAACTCTTGAACTCTGTACATTTTGTAACAGTTCTCAGACAAATTGAGCCAAGACTCACACAAATTTCATATGGATAAACAGGGAAATAAATTCAACTGAATATGTTCTCTTGGGTGCAGCATACAATTTAAAGCAAAACCCACGAAGATCTAGGGCACTTTGTTATTGTCCATTGTAACAATATCCCAAATGCCAAAATGAAAGGATAATGCCTCATGCAGACGGATGTTTCATTGACTTTAGTACTTCAGTATCCGCATGAATGATCTCAGCAATTCAAAGTTCGTTCCGACCAAACTCCCTAAAGTCTGCTGAAGTGGAATGAAACTTCCCTATAATTTAATTCTAGATACTGGCCATGGTAAGAATAGTCATGGAAGAAGTCCCCCTTAATTTTACCACGAGAAATGAGACTCCCTCAAGGTAAGACAGTAATTTTTCCTGTAATTCATTTATAGGAGCAAAAAATGCAACAGAAGAAGAATGTCCCTGTAGTGCACGTTTATCACATCAATATGTTTCATTGCCTGGATTTCCATCCCAGCATGCACTGATCAAATTCTTGTTTCTTGATACAGTTACAAAAGTAACCAAAAAATCTCATCAAATTGGATTTGTTCTATATACTTCCAAGAGAAAAGCAAGTGGAACTTGCTTTGAAAGTAGAGCATTCACTTTAGAGAACTAAAAAGTGAAGAAATTACTGAGCAAGCCTCCAAAGAAGAAAAAGAAAAGGGGGAGGGCAAGGACAGGAGCTGGAAATCACACAATATTTGAGGCTTGATATTGATGGATATTTAAAAGTTGTCAGACTTAAGAGATATTCACCCCTGAAGTGTCCCTCCCAAACTTCAAGCATTGTACCCTATTTAACATTGGTTTTTTACACTTTTTTTTAAAATAAACCCCCTCAATTAGTTGTTTCTTTAAGCACTCTTCTATCTGTTGACTTACAGAAGTCTTCAGGAAGGCAAAGGTCATTATTCCCATCTTATGAGTGGGAAAAAGCACAAGAGCAGCGGGGGTTAATGATTTGCCCATAGCCATAAACAGGTTAATTCAGAAGCTAGGGGACAAAAAAATTAAAAATAAAAAATGTTCTCAGGCCACGCTTTATGTTCTGAGTTCCCCTGCCTTAAACTTATCAAGCACATCTTGTTTATAGTAGAGAAATTAAACTCCAAGAATAAACCAATCAGTTTTAAATAATTAACACCTTTCTTTTTCAATACTGTGCTTTGTAGATGAGGACAGGGAGACAGATGTTTTTATAATGTTCAATCTGTTGAACCTGAAAATAAAGTGTAAGCTTCTTAACCTAAATATAGTCATCAACTCATGCAGTTGCCATCATATTCAGAGTATCTGCCATGCTGCACTAGAAAAGATTTTGTAAAGCAAAATTCTGCTGAATGTACTCATAAATATTAGAATATTCTTGATATGCTATGCTGAAAACATTCAATCTGAGCTGCAAGCAACTAGCGTTGCATATCAATTTTTGGAAAATGCTAGTATTTGTATCCAGAGATACTACCAGCAATACAAAGTGGCAAGATACTGAAGCTGGCATTACAATGCTTTACACAATTATTTTGGGTCAGAGTATCCCATTGTACATAAATTCACATAATGAAGTTCAGTACAAAGCAAACTAACAATGGACTTGGCACACAGAAAGAGATCAGCAGCTGCACTGGGACTTCAATGCAGAAAACTATTTTAGTGCTCGTTGTGTACATAAAATTGTCTTTGAAACTCGCTGAAAAATGCAAATAATACACATCAAATTTAAAATTTCTTAAAAGCAAATTCAAGCTTGCTTAAAGTGTAAACAGATTCCAGAATCAAAGGATTTTAGTAGCTTTAATTAGCTGATGAGAGGTGTTTTAGACAGATGACATAGTAGCTATGATGGCACTGTATCATTATTGTCTTGTTTGCTCCCCCCCCCGCCCGCCCTCCCCCAGCAGTTATATGTGTTACTCTAAACACACTTTCTATAAAATCTTTTTAGAGATGTATTAAGAAGCCAGCAAGTGACAGAAAACTTGTCTTGCTCTGTGGCAGGAGGAAAAACTGAGTGTATTATGGTAATGCGGAGCAACGCAGGCAGCACGCAATGCAAACAATGCTGAACAGCATCATTTAAAGAAAACACAAAGCAGTCATTGATTTTTAATATCTGCATTAAAGGTCCCCATTCTAAGTAGTTCCATTTTGTAAGAAATATCTTCAGATGACATCGTGCCTATTTACAAGGCATTAGGAGAATATTACATGAACCAGTGCAGGAAAAAAACCATTTTGCTGTGACCATTTTTTCAAATACAATCCCTCCCTCAATATTTAAACCAGACATTACTACGGCTGCTACAAAGAATACTGATTAAAAGAGGGGAGCTGGCTGTTTGTGTTTTAAAGACAAGTCTTTAGAGATTTTCCTGCCTTTTCTTTAGGGTGAATAATTGCTCAATCTCTTTCATTCTTTTAGCATTTCAAAAGCTTGCTTGCATGCAAACATTCCCACCTGAGCACTTACTTTAGCGATCAAATGATAGGCAAGCAGAGGGTGTTCAGAAAAGGGAAATAAGCATATATGCCATAATACCCACAAGCTAACAGAAATTACTATTTTTGGACCTGGGGAAACCACTGGCAAGGTCTGCCTATGGATGCAAACCGTTATTCATGGATCAAGCAGCTGCCAGGTGAGATGAAGTGGATGACAATGTTCTCTAACCAGCCTTCATCTCTAGGGTGAAGCCTACCTTAAACCCTGGGCCAGTACAAAGACTCCCTCTTGCTTCCTCAGCAAAGTGAACGTCTTGTCCCATGGAAGAGCTCCCTTTTAACTGTACCAGCAGTCTATCAGTTCATGTGGATGGTTTAGCAGTTTCAGGGTATTTGTGAAGATGACAGTGCTTGTGGTTTTGTAGGGCAATATCTGACTTACTCAAAAGAACCACACTGTAGGCAAGGCAAGAGAGGAGGGGGAAGCCCCTCACAAAACAGGAGCTAGTTGGTTGGAAGGGTAAACCTCCTTGCAAGATCAGATGTACACCTCCACAAGTTTCTGTAATGGTCGGTTTTGAATCCCGCTTGCTCTGCCTCAGCATTTGAGTAAGTCTGAAAGTGTGGACCCAGATTCATCAGTGTTTCTGTAGCACCAACGAGCCTAACACTTGTGCTCTTTGCCACTGGAGAGGAAGAAGTTGAGGAGCCTATTAACCTTCTGGCAACATTAAATCCCATTGCCCCCAATAACACAACAATCCTGGCTTTGCAGCAGGTGCTCAATGATGCCTGCAAAGTAGCTGCCAGATAAAAAGCACTACATGGACCTCTTCTGAAAACAAGCAAACAAAAAAATCCCCAAACCACCAACAACAAAAAAAACCCCAAACACTATGATGGCTGTGCATTTGTTTTGCATATCTTCCAGTTCTACGAAACCGCACAGAGGATACCTACCTGGAAATCAACTGTCAACACTGGTCCACTGAGCATGCAGAGTGCCTTCCACCTTAACTTCCTCCAATCACTTCCCAAAGCTGCCAGTTAACAGCCTGCATTTGACCTCCTGCATTTATACTCTGATATACTCTACATCTCAAACTTTTAATTAAAAGAATGAAAAAAAATTCATCCAAATCAATTCAAATGTAGCGTTTCTCCCAATTACTGTGGAATGCAGAGGTCATCATTGTACTGCATTATTACATTGAGGAATAATCTAGCATGAAGTCCTATAAATTAGCTCAAAGAGCTTATGCGTTTTCATCCATAACAGCATATTTCATAAAGATATACCACTGCTTTTCTGTGTACAGGGATCTAAATTGAACAGGCACGTTACATCTATTTTATATGAACTTTAACGAGGAAAGGCTGATAGGCGGGGGGGTTCTTATCTATGAAGTTTAAACATTATGCCACAGAATTAAAAAGAGATCTTATTTGGCCGCTGCACATTAGGCCCTGATGCTTTAGATTGCCTTTTTTTTTTTTTTTTTTTTTTGAGGACTTAACCATACTGCTGGCATTTCTATTCAAAATAAGCTTGTGTTTTATAGAAAAGGGTTCAACATTTACAGTGACGTACATAAGAACAGTGCAGATAAAACTCTAAAATATAATTTGCAATTCAATCTAAAGAATAATCCATTTAAAAATAAATGATAACCACATAAAAAGAATAACCCAATCCATAGATTTTTATCAAGGGATGCTACTTTAGGATACTTTATATCAAGCCCACATACCTTACACACTTTTATCTCCTGACAGTGGATCAGCTTTCAAAAAAAAACCCAACCATAATGCACCTACATACTATAAACAAGTAAGAATTCTTCCAGAATCTATGTTGCATGTCGAGCTCTTTACAAACAATAAAATCAGAGACAGTACTCCATCAGTGTTGTTTTGGATTATTGGTGAGTACATACATAATGATTTTCACCTCTTGAAACCCCTCTGCTTCATTCTTATGCATAGACTTGAAGGGACATTTATGTGTTTGGCTAGTTGCATCAATTCAGAGGATAGAGCTACTGTAAAAATTTACATTACTGCAGACTTGCAGTGATGAAGCAGGCAAGCACAAAAAACAAGCTTTTATTTCATTTATTTTAGATTTCATGGAAAAGAAGTGTGTAGTCATTTGGTATGACAATAGCCACCACGAAATTTGATTTATTAAATTAATTTTATTTAAGCAGATTTTTTTTGGAAGAAGTTGAATTTCAAGATAAATCACAAATTTGACCTATCCATCCAGATGGTGTTTCTTCTGAATTGATGATGTATTTCAATCTGCTGTACCCACTTTAGTTTACAGTTGTGATATAGGCAATACACTAAAGACACTTACTAAACTCAAAGTTAATTTGAGTAAAACACTATTTTATATATTCTCCATTACAAACACTTTATAAAAAATGGAGGAAAAAAATTCATTTCTCCTATAATGCATAAACTTGCCCACAGCAAAGACGGCACTTTAGTTAAAATGGATTTACAGAATTCTTTAATATAGTTTTTTAAAAGTCTCAGGGGCTTAGTTTTACTCATTACTCTTGAAGGTCTTGGAGTCACAGGTGGATCAGTCCTTTAGTGCAGATAGTAAGGTGAAGAACAAATTTTTAAGAACTAAGCAGTGCTAATTTTCAGCTAAGGGTACAGCTCATTAGCAGACTGAGAAGACCGCTGAGCTTTTCCTGCAATCTGCCAATAGCTTTTTTTCCCCATCTTTTTGAGGTGCACACTGAGTTAATTTTGGGCTGGAAGAGTTCCCTGAACCTGCATGCAGGTGCAAAATAAAAAAATAAGAGGACAGCACAGTGCAAGGATAGATTTAGATAGCTGAAAATATTACAGGTCACCTTGGTTTGAACTGCACTATGTGTTTCAAATAATCAATATAAGTTTCAAACCCCTAAATTCCCAGACATGTCATCATTTCTTACACATAAAGCTACTCCCATTCATCTGATTCTTCTGATTTCTCACCTCTGTTATTCCAAAACACTCCAAATTAAAAATACTTAAGTCCCAAAATAAATTTTAAATGTATATTCTGGGTTTTTATTATAGGGTTTTGTTAGTTTTTAATCTTTTTATGAAGTTATTCAAAGCTGGTAAAGATATTTCAGATTCAATAGGTTTTCTAACACCACCCCATCCCTCTTTTTTTTTGGTCTTGGTAAAACTACTGTATTGCTAAGGAGACCAAACAAGGTTATAATATAGTTAACTTAAGACTGTGAATACCTGCAATACCAATTATTAATAATAAGAACTAAAAATCATTGTTGATACCTGTGGTTAAAGGCAGATGAGTGACACTAGATAGACAGGTGAGAGTGAACCAGGTTGATGCTAATGTTGCTCCAGATAAAAGCAGCAGCAGTATAAACTTCAGCATGCCCCTGATAAAATCTGCAAATCTAAAATAAAAGCACAGATCAGAGCAGTACGAATGCTGATTTTCACATTATTTAAATGTGATGCTTGACAATTAATTTAACATATTCTTATTAAACATTTTGGAGACTACAAAAACAATTTAAAAAATGTTTCTCATTTTCAGAAACAGAACAAAGGCATTTTTATAGAATGGTGGTATTTCAAGCTGTAAAACTGAAGAGCGATGGATTTTTTAGCTGTCATAAAATAACAACCAAACTAGAAAAATTCTCAAGGCATCAGCTGAAAACACTTGGTATATAGGAAGGTGGCTTTTTCTTTTTCTTCTGCATTTGTTGGACACAACATCACACCATTGCTTACATCGCTGTTTTGTCAGGATTTGCCAGTCTCCCCTGGCAGACACACTGCTAAATTAGCATATGAGGAGGCTGCTGCATTTCATTCAAGACATAGTTAAGTGTCAAGATTTATTCCTGTGGGAAATGACAAAACTCCAAATACCAGAATCCCTAGATTGAAGATGACAAGGAACAGTTTCTGAACCCTCAGATGCAACAGGGATGAAGCTCTTGGTGGCTTAGGAAAAGCCGGAACTCTACACAAGCAATCACACTGTTTTGGGATGAAATGCTCCAGAAACCAAAAGTGGCTTGGTGCCACTCCTCTCCTACATATGCTTCACTGACAGTCTGGGGGGAAGACAGCCCCACAAGTCATTGGGCAGTCTGGCTGTTATACAGAGGGAAATATGATCTTTATAGCACCTGATGGTACAATTGCTTTTTTCATCTTTTTCGTTTTTCTTTCAAGGAGAGAGAATGCATCTGAGCAGTGCTCACATGGCATAATTATCAGTGCAACTGCTCTTTTCAAAAGGGATTTCATCACAGCTACTAGAAAAGATATGTTAGAAAAGGTAATGTCATTTATCCACGAGTAATTTTCTATAATCTCCTGCTTAGAAGATGTGATTTTGGGCTGGACAGGTTAGATATGTAAGTCTACAGAATGTCTTCTGCCCTGTCGTAGACTCCTACCTTGATTAGGGCTGCAGCAGCACAATCCACCTGGGCTGGGCTGAAACCTGTCTGTCAGCAAACTGCCTTCCCTGCACCTGACAGAGACCACTGTGCTGGCAGATACCTCACAGCTTACTTGATAAAATAGATAATGCTACCAACATCTGAAGAACGAGAAACCTCAGCTCCACATATACCGTAAGAGATGTACAAGTAATGCAACTGGAAAAAAAAAAAAAGAACCCCAAACCAGCTTCTTTCCTTTTGTTTTGATTCTCCTTGTGCTTTAATTCCACATTGAATTTAGCAGCAAGTAATTCAATATACAGCAGCGGAAGATCAATGCTGCATAAAATCTTAAAAGTTTATGACTGCAGTGTTTAAGTGGCTTATGCATTAATCTCCAATAGTCAGAGGTTAGCTGCTACTATTGTTTTTTTCTGACAATCCAAATTGAGAAATCAGGATCACCCCTTCTCAGTGGTTTGCCAGTTTCTTTAATTATTCTTTGGGATCACTGGGGTCAAAATCAGCAATTTTAAAAGCTTCTCAGAAGCATCTCGAAGTGCAAACTTTTGTCTTCTTCCACAGAGTTGCTCCTTTGACTGCTGTCAGAAAACATCACTATTCCCTCTCCTTACAGGCAAGGGCAGGTATGCATATCCCATCTAACAAAACACAATGTGAGAAATACCAGCCTTCAGGAAAGGACATTCACAGACTACAGGTCTGGAAGAAATCTCTAAGGGGTCCTCTATCTCTATCCTACCACCACCAGGGGTATGTGGAGATGGGAGAATGACACACAAATAAATCATACAAGATAGTTAAGTGGAGCAAAAAGCTACCTTTACTTAGCAGCTGCAACTCTTTTTGACACAAAGATCCTGGTCTGGGATCAGTGCTAGCAGTGTGCTCCAAGGAGCTCTCAGACATCACAAGACTCTACAAGGGTCAAATACCAACTTAAAGGTTTATGCAGTTATGGAATTCAGCCAACAACAGAAATAATGGGGAAAAAAAAAATCAACGTAGCAAAATAGCCTGAACTTGGTGATCGAAAGGCTTCTGCTTCTTGTCTGGTTGCAAGAGAATAAAGATGACTGTAACATCTAGTCAGCTCTTCAGAATACTTGTTTCAATAAAAAAAAAATCAGAGAAATTCTTTTTATCCTCTGACCCAGTATCTGCTTTCAAAACTCTCTGTTCTATTTAAATCCTTCTTCATCATCTAGCATGTAAGGAGATGTCAGTAGCTGCTAAAAATGTAGGCACACCAGGAGGGAAAGTGTATACTTACCCAGAGACAGACCTCTGCGCCTACTGCCAGTAATAGTCTCCTGCAACCGAGCAAATCCAGCTCTAGGCTGAATCCTACAGTTAAAAAATCACAAACCCATGTTGCTGACAACATTGGCTGTTGCTAAGGAAATTATCACCATGTCAAAGTTTCAGCATTTTGACTACACTGCAGGTTAAAAGCAGGTAACAAAACTGAGCTGCAGAGGACAAAACCTCAGAAATATGTATGATTGTTGGCAAAAATGGCACAAATAAAAAAAAAAATGAGAAAAGGGAAAGATTTGTTTCTATGCAATAGTGTGAACGCCGCTCTTTGACATTGCTTTTCCTCAAATCAGCATTGTTTGAAAGCTGCCAGCAAAGGGTGAAGTGCCTGCCAGCTGCCCAAAATAGCCAAGGCTTTTCAATTATAAAAATGCATCACACAAATTAGCTAAACATATCTAAGTTCACATCTACTGGGACAGCAGTGGGTGGAAAGCAGGAGGATTTATGTATTGTGCTGAGGAAAACTTGCACCATTTTGAAAATGAGATAGATAAACAAATTTCCAAACTGGGCATTACTTTAAATATAGATGATTTAACACCTATTGTGACGTGCAGGACCAATTGCTTCAGGACAAGGCTCAGGTTGTTATAGTTCTAAATGGTTGAATCTGCATTGACAAAAATGGAAAGAGCAAACTCCTCAACCATGCCAATTTTGGTTTGATAAATTAACAAGGGGGAGGAAGAAAAAAAAAAAAAAAAAAAGGAAAAAAACCCTCCAAACAACCAAAACCCAGCAGCTTCCTGAGAGATGGTTAAGGGGAGAGCTGCTTGCTTGGCAAATAACAGTTCTGACACTGAAATACATCAACTTGTCAGCCTTGACAAGAATCATTACTTAATTTTCCTAATTACAACTTTCAGCAGATTACAGTCAGACTCGTCATTGATTCAACCCTACACAGATAAATGCTGAATAGGCCTAGGAGGGAGAGTCATCCATCAGGAGTGACAAATCACCTCCTCCCTCCCTTTCTGTATGCAAACCCTCCCATTTGAACTGTGTATCGCCCAAGTCAGAAAGACATATTTGGAGACAGACTGTTGGCATTTAAAAAAAAAAAATAAATTACTCAACAGCCAAGCTCTGAATCCCACAGAATACTTGTATTCAACAAGGTTTGACATTAGTTTTGGAGCAGTTAAAGAGACCATCAGCATCTCCTGAAATTTAATCCAGGCAATATATTAAATAAATTAATCTACCATAAAGATGGAGATTTGCATGTTGTCATTGAGTCAGCAGATTCTGTCCTAACAAAGTTAAGTGAGCTGCTAACCATGCCCCTCTACTACTGCAATGTTGCAAATAGATCAGGAATTAACTCACGGTGGAAAAGATCACACTGACACGCTACCCACTTCAGCACATAAGCTGCTAGAGCATCTGTGTCGTTTACAGCAGCTGGTTTCAAACATCTACATCTCTTAGCAAGAAAATTTTCTATTTGAGCTTAGCTAACCAAAAGCAACTCTTTTCAGAGGAAATCAGGGTGTGAACTTTGTTTCAATAGGTAAGTACTTCAGCCTGCATCCAGAGTGGACAGGAGGGAAGCACTTGTTTCTTTTCCCTCAGTCAAGAGTTTTTTCCTCTCCCTCTGTCACAGTTGCTAGGCAGCCTACAAAATGTCAGGATGAGAAACCTCACACTTCTTTATGCACTGTGTACTCTGATGATGCACAGCAAGTGAAAAAAGAGAGCTTCAATTTCTGTCCTAAAAAGATGCCTGTCTGGGTCCACAATCCCACAATGAATGCAACAATGACAGATGCCTGCACTTGTGCTAAACTCATTACAGAACTACAGTCTAAAAAGCAGACATAGAGAAGCCAGGACAATGCTTATATATCCTGATGCAAAGGGAAAATGTGATGGCTTTAATCAGTTTTATAAACTCTCTGCTCAAGTACCTCCTGAAAGGCTTTTTCTCCCTCCTTCCACCCCTTTAGGAAAAAAAAAAAAAAAAAGATCTCAATGAAGAAAAATCATCAGCTTTTTGGAAGGACAATGTAATCCTGGCTTTCTGCTCCTCATGTTATCAGCATTCATGATGGCCAGTGCATGCTGTGTTTGGCTATATAAGAAGCATAGGTACACTCAATACTGTATCCCATAGCGGTACAGCAAAAAAACCTTGGGCCGTATAGGAATCCAGTAACCTGTCTAAAATGGGCCCAGACTAATTTCTCTGCGGAGGAACGTAACGTTACTGTGGGTAGGCTGCTTCTGCCACATTCCCAACATCCCTTTGGTAATCAATATGCCCAAAAGCACTGATGGAAGGAGACAGACAATAATTTCTTCAGTGCTTTTCAAATGTTCTGCAACTGGTTCTCCCTCATACCAGGCAGGTGAATTTACAGGCACCTTGTTTAAAAGGAGCGTACAGGAAGCACTTGTCACAGGTAACATTATGATTTGCCAAACTGAGGTATTCACGTATGGAGTTCTCAATCCCCAGCAACAACTAACAAGGAATGCAGAAGTTATTGCTCTACAAGAAACACATCATAACCCCAAAATGCTTTTCCCACTTGAAGTTTCTAGAAGATGAGAGAAAACAAGTCATGTTATTAAGAGGATAAGCTAAATGACAATCACACTTGAAGAAATGGAGAAGAACTCGTAATTATTCCTACCTTGCCATTGCTATGCCAACAACACAACCACCAACTATAGACCAAAATCCAATCCAGCCTGCATCTACCTGACAGGAAGGAAAAAACAAAATATAACAGATAAACATGTTAAAGCTGAGAAAATAAGATGATAAGATGTTACTTTCAAAACGAATGGTGTGCAGAAGCCAGAAACTGCTAGCAACAGCTCCTGACAACAATCTGAAGTGCAAGAATTTTTCTAGGATATTCAAAAGGGAATAAATTCACTAAAAGAAAGTATGACTAAGTAGCCTATGCCCTTGATGTGACCTCTCTTTATAGACTCTGAGTAATGTTCTCTGGAGTTCTTCTATAATACTGTATCAAAAGCTCAGAAATCCTCTCCTTTGCACTTCATCCTTTCTACCTGGTAAACATTATTTTCTTTTACTGAAGGTGCAGGAGCCAACAATACTCCTGCTTGTCTACCTGCCTCTTCCTTCTTGCCAAAAGGTGTGTAGAATTCTGAAAAGACCCACCACTGGTGGAGAGTCAGCAGGGAATATCATGACAGTTTGATGCCAAAGCTACAGTTTATTTTGTTTAAAATTTCAGGAGAGAAGTCATCCATACGTACTAATAGCATCCTAAAAATAAAAACCTGATAAATTTGTATGCTGGTTCAAAAATAAAAAAATGACACTTACAAAATAGCTGCTTATTATCAGCCAGGAGATACTTACTTGGCTTACGTGTACTGGCGTTAATATCAAATCCAGAACACCTGACCAGCCAGAGAAAACACCCAGTGGTATAGCATAGGCTAAAGCAATCATCAAGAATCGGAAATTGCTGTGAAGACAAAACATATGCAATTAGCTGCAGCTTGTATCAGAAACTGCACTAAGATTAGTTGCTAGAGTAAATGACACCCTAGAATGTATATTTTGTCCATCAAGAAAAATAGCAGAGGTCTGAAGGAGTGAGCCAGGCAAACCAAAAAAGGTATCTGGCCACGTCACTGAAAATCCAGTGGCTGAGATGTTACTGTCTCATCACTGTGGCAATAAAAAAATCCAGTCTCTCCAGGTAGTTCAAAGATTTTTGTAACATGTGAGGCTCATTTGTTCTCATTTCCACAAGCAATTCTTCCATGTGTTTGCATGGGCAAGCTACTTAGCCCATGTGTATGTATAGAACAATAAGCATTAATTTAAATGCCAAAAAGTGTATTTCAATAATAAAATCAGAAATTAATATTTTTCAAGCTCTACTTTTTTTTTTTCTCTTTTCTTTTTAACTGTATTTTAGTGAAAGGCAGGGAGAGCTCTGGGAATGAGATAGGTGCGGTTGCAAGAGTGGAAAATTTTGACAGTTCGAACTGCCAAAAAACAGAGACAAGTATAATATTCTGCTCTAAATAGTCAACGTGTTTGTTTTGCTTTTTCCTCCCAATTAAAATTATTCAACCCTTAGTATTCAGTGAAGATGAAGCTGTCAAAGCTGTGTCATCTTCTTCACCGTACACAGCTAAACAGGAGTTGGCAGACAAATGCCACCACCAGTTTCCCACCCACCGGAACCAAAAGCAAATGAGAAATCTTTGCTAAGAGACATCCAACTTTTCCTCAAAAATATTTCAATTTAGGAAAAAAAACCCAAACAAACCCCAAAACAGAATATATACTGTGAACTCTGCAATGGAGATATTTTACAGTGAAGAGATTTTACGGTGATTCCAAGGTTATCCCACAGGATATTTACGTAACCACAAAGTGCGGCTCCCCCCATTCCCAAGCAATTTACATAAAATTGATCCTTATCAGTACACTTCCTTGGCATGCTGCAGCAATTTGATAGCACACAGTTACGAAAGCCAAGATGGAGAGAAAGAGCTTCAAATACTCTCCAAAACATTCAGAGGTTTGCAGACGACACTGTTTTACTCCCATAGAAGACCCACACACAGCACACCAGCCACCATTTTTTTGCACTGTTCTTTTTCACACATCCACTTCTTGAATAACACATTTCTATCACATGAACATATCCTCCTCTTTCAATACCATTCACGTCAAATTTCTTTTAATGCAAAGAAAAACAACTCCCAAACTTTCAGCTCTTCTACACACAGCTTATACTTCTTTGAATGCTGAAGTGTTTGCTCTCTTTCTGACAACTTTTTTCTCCTATCTTTCTAACTCGTATCCTAGTCTATCCCGCATCCTCTTGGCATCTCTTGAGGCAGGTTTTCTGATGCTATTTAATACTAACCCTGTAAAAACTAATGCAACACCTGTAGACTAAAATAAAGGGGAAAGTGCCAATTTTGCATGGACAATGTAAGAGCCATGTCATAGGCTGCAAAGTCTGAATGCACTCTTCCAAAACAAGGCTTGCTCAATATTAAAAATTTTTAGCTAGTGGAACCTGGTCTTCATTAAAGAGCTGCTTTTGAGGGGCTGAGTACCTGTAACCTACTTGACCGACATCCCCTGTGGCATATTTGTCTTCCATAACTCAAGCAATAAGACAGACTTGCACATGGGATAGCTGCTCTGTGCCACACCCGATTCCCAGCACCAATACTGGAGAACCAGCTCTGCATCATGACATCCTCCAGTGATGGGGGCTGCCACTGCCCAGTCTCCAGCATAAGGAAGGCGACCAGGAGGAAGGGTGTGGGGTAGTGACAAAGCAGCACTGATGTCATTCTGTCCCCTTGTCCAGCAATAGCTAGTGTTGCCTACGTTAAGTACAACAGCTATTTGAAATACACATCTTAAGTAGCAGTTCTGCTTTTCATGGCTCCAGACACTTGCATTTGTTTTTGCAATTTTGCAATTGCTCTGCTGAAAATAGAAAGAAGTTCTGTCTGTCACACCATCCGTTGGTGAACCTACACTGTTTTCCATCATATCAGCCCTTATGACAGAATTTCAGCCTCTTATGTTATGACAGGATATTAGCCTCTCTGTTAAACCATTCCGCTGGAATACAAATTGGTTCTGTTTTTTTCTTTTTTTTTTTTTTCTTTTTTTTTTTTTCCCCCCAGAAACCTACTTAACACCACTAGAATCTGTAAGACAGGCTGATTCAGAGGGGAGCCCCATCAAAGTCAGTCACCATTTTCAGAATAACTTTGACAGTGTCTATTAACATCAGGCACACTCTGAGCAGCTTGCATCACTGGACAGTGATGTCATATGAAAGTTCCTATGCAATACTGATGCACAAAAACCCTGTTATGAAATCTCAAAACTGTTTACATAGTCCCTTGAATATATAAAACCCATGTAACTGGCTAAAAGCATCTTATTACTTCAAAGCAAAAATCATGACATGTTTTCTTAATGCAGATTTTAAGACTTATCAACTATTTACTTGTATTAGATTTTTTTCTGTGGAAATTTGGGGCATATTCTGAAATAGGAGGGGGAACACCCAAACAAACCTATTTGCTTCAGCCAAGAAACTAAGAGAGGGCACTGTACTTTTTCTAAAGGAAATTCAATCTACACTTGTCACAGTGTGTGACAAACTTAAAAGACTTGGGCTTAGCTCCCAAACCATGACTAAGCTGTTGTATCCCACTGCAGGGCTGAGAGAGTTGGTATCAAGAGAAAACCAGAGATCAGCTAATTGTTATAATCTGTCAGAAGCAAGAATACTCCAAATCAGGAAGAAGAATCAAGCTCCTAAGCAAGTCCCCAAAAAAGGCCTACAGGGTATAGTTGACCCTAACTAAGAAGGTACGTATAACACAGCTGTGCAAGAAGCAGCTCATGAAGGTGACTGCTTAAAGACCTGAAGGCATGAGACAGTGTGGGAGTTGCAAGAATGTGATATATCCCTTTGGCATCCAAGGAAAAAGGTCAATGACTTCTGTGGTAAAGTTATGCTATGCAGCTTTATTTTGAAGTGATAAAACTGAGGCCTAGGGAGAGAAGAAGGCAATGATGAACATCTCAATCTTCATGAGTGTTTTTTTGGTCCACAGTTGGGTCAGCTCATCAGCTCTCACACATCCTAAATGCCTAAGACAGAGTTCTTATACCAGAAGGTAATAAGGGGAAATCATGATTTCCTGGTACTCATCAGCTGATTACTTTCAGTCTAAACCATTAAGTCAAACTAAAGGCTCTCTGTGCCAAGAATTATGAAGCCTAAATTGGGTAGGCAACAGATATCATAAGCCTAACAAACCAGATGACTGATTTCTTTTGAGACACAGCAGATACCTTTTTCTTTTACAAACCCCCTTTGCTTGATGGATTGTTGCTGAAAGGCTCACCAAGATAAGTGGGTTTAATGATAAACTGTTGACTGTTTCATGTACAGAGTAATGAAGAAGTGCCTTTATCAAAGGGTAGAATGGAAGAATGCATAAAGACTAGAGGAAAGTGAGATACGTGATCTACCTGACCACATTTTTAAAAAAACTCTTGGTTCCTGGAGACATTAAAACCTATGATCATTATTTAAGTGTCCAGTTTGATCTTTGAAGTTTCATTGATTGTGAAAGTAAGACAGCTTTGCTGTTTACCACTTCACCAGTATCTCAGGTCCACTGTTTACAACACTTTGAACAAGGAGCCTAATGGTTACAAAGCTCCCAAATGGAGTGCTGTCAATAGAAATTCTATATTTCACCTGTGGAATCAGTTCCTATTTGGATTTCTGTTCAACAGCAAAATTTTTACAACACAGCCCTCAGGCAGGGTCTCACTGCACACCAGCTTGGGTGCGTAACAGCATTATTGTGTGTGCTAAGTGTCCTTATGGAAATTGCTGTTTTTTTAACATCCTGAGTAGGTCACTCTGCAGACTACCCAGCCAGCAGTACTCACACCTTCTCCCAAGTGACAGCCTGATGCAGGATGAACATACAGGATTAAGCATCTTATTAACTATCTAATCCCCCAAAATGAAACAAAAGCCTCTAAAAACAAAAGACCAATGACAACAAGGGATGAGATTTTTTTTTTTTTGCTGGCTCTAAAAACAGTTCTAGAAAGTACAGGCAAAAGTAAGTCTTTAATAACCAAATGCCTAAAGCTCCATAATTATCAACTTCCAAGCAGCCCTCTGTAGGCAGATTCAGCCCCTATCACTACATCATCCAAGGAACAATTACACCAAGAGTTTGAAATGCCCCAGTGATGTCAGCCATACTCTACACCACGAGAATGGTGGTTCTTTGCCTCAGGAAGTTCATCTCTGTGGTATCACGTACTGGGCAGAGCCCTTCACAACTATTCAGCATTAATACTACAGCGGCTTTAGCTGTTCCTCTGAGAACAGATTCCCATTACACAAGAATTTGTACAGACACTTGGGGGGATAGGACTTTGTCTTATCAACAGAGCCCAAGCAGAAGTTGCAGATCTGGAGATGTCACTTTATTTATAACTTTTTTTTTAAAACTCCAAAATTTAAAGAAAACTAACTCACGTTTGAACCCATCCAGAAACACATTTGGAAACATTTCTCCTATTCCCACTTCATATTTTAGCATACAATTAATGAGATTTAATAGATAACAATGTTCTCAGATAGTTCATTTATTCCTATCATGGCTGAATAAAAGCAGCTGAAAACTCCTCTGAATGACAAGCAAACCTCAAATTCATTCCAATATAATAAGCATGGAAGAGCGCAGCTTATTAGCTAGTGATGCCCAGTATTGTTAATTGTTATCTCACACCTAGAAGAATGCACACTGTTAACAATCTTGTATAAACTGATGCAATGGAAGCATTGCATAAGAAAAGCCATGTTAACAGGATGACTAAAGCAGTGTGGTACTGAAGAACTCTGGCATGAAGGCTGGAGATATACCCAACGGCTTAAAATTTAATGTCTGCTTTTTAGCAGTCAGCATCCTTTTATGTCTCAGTATTAATATTTAATTCAATTTTGTTTTAAAGCACTACAAACCAACTTGTTTGTTCAACGAGAAGATTAAAGCACACTTGTTTTTATTTATTTAGGTGCTGATCTGCCTTGAAGTGTAAACCAAGGAGGACCTACCTTAAGAGCCTGCAAAAGCTTCTCCTGTAGCTGAGGCGCTGGCTCGCTGCAGCCACGCTGGGAGGGAACGGCGGGCGTGAGGGGAAGTAGGCCAACGCTGCAGAAAATATCAGGGAGACCATTCCAAATTCTAAAGAAGAGGGCAGAGAAAAACAAAACCAAGAACAGATGTTAAGCCTCGAAAGACTTATTTTGGTACAGCATTGTATCAGCCAGGCTCTGATACATAAATCCCACCGCAAGTGCTTTACTGCTCCCAGCAACAGAACTCCGTAACTTGAAGGAGAATTTCTTTCTTACTCCCCAAGAAAGATTTCAAATTGAGATGGTGAAATACTGGCAGTCCATTCCAGTGACAAGAGCTGCAGAGAAGCAGGCTCATGCATGGGGAACTCAGTGGAGCAAAAGAAAGGCTTTTGCTTTTTCTCTTCAGAGAGAAGTGCATTATGAAGATTTGGCCGCCCTACTTCACAATGGAAGTAACACAGTGCAGGTAACAGCGTGCTGGAGACTAAACAGATGGGACTGAGGAAGCCCCAGGGCATGGAGTGACAACTACTTGGCCCACAGGATGATAAAGGCAAAGGAAAGGTCAAGCTAGGCAGCATCTCAGACACTACCAGTATTATATGGCAACAGAACATAAAAAGAAAAGCCAGAAAAGGAGGAGGAGTCATGGCTCAGGAATAGAAAGAGCACAGGTAAAGGAGAAAAAAACCACAGCTGTTTGCAGATGCTCCTCTTGTTCAGCAGCAGGTAGGCTAGATTTTTGAAAAATTTCATAACAGAAATTTGGATCTGAACTTGCAAAGTGATGAGCACTTCACAGAAAATACTCAGCAAGCCCCACAATCAGACATTCTGAGGAAAAACAACTCTACCCACATTCAGTCTAATTAATTTGTTTTACAGGCCTTTTACAATGTATATCATGTTCTCCACAGTCCTCAATCCCAGTATTTCTGCTAACCCCTTTGAAAATAAGATTCTTCACTGCTGAAGAGAAAAATGTATAGTTGAAGTGTGTAAAAGAACCTGTGATCTTTTAACAAAGAAGTGTTCACTGACACCACAAATAAATTCCAGCAGAGCTGGATACTCAGTTGCGTTTATTTTCTTTATTCTTCTCTTTTTTAATAAATCAATATGAACATGGCACTTTGCCAGCTCTTCTGCTAAACCAGAAGAAAATAAATTCAGGAAACTGAAAAGTAAATAACACTTGGAGTCTAAATGGATCAGTTGGAGATGCAGAAGGGAAATGAATGTTTCTATTTGGTACATGGGAAAAAAGCCTATACTCAATTTCTTTTGAAGCCATACTGGGAATGTGACAATGTCATTCTTCACAATCAAATACTAAAGGATTCATTTCGATTTATGCAGTGTCTCTTTTCCTGCTGTGGTCTAATTGCTTGTTTTGAGGGTCAAGGGCACTTTAACTAGACCTCCTCACTGTATCTCCTCTGTTCTCCAGAAAACAGACTATTTTCTATCTTTGTGTACATTGCTTTTGAGACCATCAGTAGTGAGCAAAGAACTGTCTGTAACTGCTCATCCCTGATCTAAGAAAGGGATGAGATGTTCTGTCACTACAGAACGATAACAGGGAAGCACAGCTTGCCAAAAGCTGTTTATCCCCTTCTCCTCCATCTAGTACACATACAGGTTTATAGGTGTCTGCATGTACATGCATACACACACTTTAATCACATATTACAGGAAGATTTCAGACTACAGATAGGTATAGCCAACAAGAACGTGACCACACAAACTCAAACTTTCTCTGAGCTGCTTATTATTCAGCTTCGTTATAGTGCAATACCATAAGGAAAAAGGCTGGGTCTTTTTCAAAAGAATGTAAAAAACATTAATAATTTTTTAAAGTCACAGTAATATTTTATAACAGGTGCCCATCTGAGGCCCCTTCTATGGGTTGCTTCAGGATTCCTGCCAAACAAATTGCTGCAGTACGAGCAGTATAGTAACACTTTTTTTTTTGTTAATTATTAAATTCAGCATGCAGTTCTTGTAGTACCTTCTTGGAACTCTTTAATGTTTCCCAGTGTTATACTTCCCAGGCTAACAAATTTTCCTTGCAAGCACTGCCCTCATGCACAAAAGAAAAAAGCAGAATTCACTTTGGAAACTAAAGCAGTTCCCTCTACTGAAGAACACAATTTTTTAGTGACCTCTTAGCTTTATGTATCACACTTGTATCTCTATCAAAAGTCCAGGTACTACCAAACAGACCCAATTTCCTACATGTCGTATTCCTTCCTCATTAGGGACCCCACACCTTTATATCCATCATCATTTACTCTACCAGACTAGATAAAGAAAAATACATTCCCAGGACAGGTTTGAGATTGCAAGTAGGGAGTACAAGTACACAAAAGAGTAGCAGTAAGGAACAGGTAGACCTTCAGACCAAGGCAGCTGCAGACACAGAGCTGCTGGCTTCTCAAGAGCGCAATTGATGTGGCAAAGCACTCAGAAAAGGGAAAGTGGGCACAAATCAGGGTGCAGAAACACTGCCGTGTATATCTCTCATAGAGGAGTGAGTCTGCAATGCTTCTCAAAAACTGGGCACCATGCCACAGTGACCTGTGACTGTCAGAGTGGGGCACTGCCTGCATCTTAGCCCAGGAAGTAGGCACCCTGCTGCCTGTGTAAGCCCTAGACAGATAACAGGTTTACAGAGACACAAGCCTCCTTGATACAAGGCCTTTTTCATTCACACAGGCTACTCACAGCACCAAAACTTACCCAAACCCAGAAACCCTCCTCCCTACCTTGTCCTGAAACGCAAGGAGGGAATGAGGGCTCTTTACACACACACACACACACACACACACACACACACACACACTCACACACTTTATTTTTAAACAAATAATGATTTTACACTGATATTTAAAGAAAGCACATGGCTAAAAGCTCTGGCTGCAGTCCAAAATAATTCAAGCTTCCCTACGCAGTTCAGGTAATACAATTCAACCGTGATTTGCTACATCTGTACTATTTCAGCTCTGAACCGGAATGTGCAGTGACACAGATGACACAGAGAGGCTGTGGTAATTCAGCTGAGCTCTTACTCCACATTTGAGATAAAGGAACAGCAATTTATTAAAACAAAGAAGAGACTTGAGTTAACAGAGCAATTTCAGAATGGGTTTATAAGCAATTGCTTTGTAATCATGTTTGAGGCTAAGCCTTTGGAAAATCAGCACACTCTTGATACGCTGCTGATCCGAAGTTAACAATTCACATAATTTCCATCTTTTAAGTCATCACACGATTGGGCTGAGGCAAGACAGGACAAATCCCACATTGGATTCAAAGCAACCTGCTCTTTGACAGTTCCTACCATTGGATGTTTTGCCATCATCACTGTGATTCACTGCAAGCCTGTCACAGTTGTGAGCCAGCTCTTTTTCATTGCCTGAACAGCTATAGGGCTTGTAGCTCCTGAAAAGATGCACCCCATGTAACACAAGCACAGCTGCACAAAAAAACCACGTCTGTTCAAAGCACTTGCAAATACCAAGTAAGCCCTACAAGTGCCCCACAGAACACATTTCTTAGGAGGGTGAAGAGCACTTCAGAATCATCTTATGCTGGATCAATGATCCCAAACAGGTCTATGGGATGTTCCTAAACCTTTGACAGCTCAGAAAGGCATATCACTGAACCTTGGTGGTAAGCAAGATCCATCCCAGTTTCTGAAGAAAATGCTTAAAAACACCTCCCAGAAGAGAACAGAAGCAGTAAATCTAACAGGCTGCTAAAAACAACATTTCTAGTGGTACCTGACTCCAAACAGTGGTTTTAGGCAAAAAAATGTACTTCCTTTAGGTAGTAGTACAAGGAAAATCTGAAGAAGGAGCGCTAAGGCACTTCTCTAATTACTGGATTTTTCCCCTCCTCTTATTTACCGCTTCTCAGGACAAAAGCTGACTTGCCTTCATTTTTCCTTCTTTCCACTGGCTGTTTTCATCTGCCATAAGATTTTGGTGTCTAACATCATATTTACTATTGAAAAAATGCCTAACCAACCCCAAACTTCCTTGTTTCAACAAATTTAAGTCCAGTAAAAAGCAGGCTACACAAAAATGCTTGCTTAAATAGTGACCCAACTTTTTTACACTTTGAAATGAACTGGAAAGTGACCTTCACTCAACAGGAGTATTAACTCAACAAAATTTCCATGAGAATAACATCCAGGAATAAATGATCACAAACTGCTAACTTAATCCCATAAACCTGCACATAAACTACATAATATATATACTTTAAGAATTCTGGAACACTTAGGGCTAATTCCTGGCTGAATTTCAGAGGCTGCAATTATAATGGAGGCAAAAAGCCCAACCAAACGTGCAACTGCCATGACATGATGAAATTCAGATGCTCTTAATGCTATATTAACTTAGATCCACCAAGAATCAGATCACAGTCTTTTAAGTCGCATAACCAAATTTTTCCTTAAAGTCTGCTGCTAATTTTTTAAGTGACATAAAGCCATAGAAGCCATTGCACGAAAAAGAGCAAGGACATAAAATCTAGGTTAGGTCAGATGAATTTTAGATCAGTTTTTTTTTTTTTTTTTTTTTGACTGAACAGTTGTCACTTCATTGAAGTTGCTCACTACAGAAGAATTATGTGGTTTTAGTCACAAACAAATTCTACTGAGTTTTAATTTCAGTGTTAGATTCTTAAAGACTAATAATCTAATCACATTTGAAAGGCATATGCAAGTCATAAATTAAGGTTGATTTAATGCAGGAAAGAATTAATTCTGAAAGACTATTGGATTTACACCCTTACAGAAACAAAGGAAAGAACCCAACCTGTCATGGACACATTTTTTTAATGAAAATTCAAGAAGCAAACATCAGTTTGGAAGCTCAGAGAAAGGATAAGTTGTCCTTGAAGACATTTCTCCTAAGATCAACCAATGAAATACTTCATTTGAATCAGTCTGTATAAAAAGATATTTTTAAATCTTTCCTACACAAACGGGAAAAAAAAATAACCCTCCTGATGGTATATTTAACCAGTTAATTATTTCCCATCGGTCAGTAACTGCTTTCTGTGCAGACCAGCCACTAGAGGGCAGTGGTTCACAAGCACCAAACGCACGCATGAAAGTATGGGGGTTTTTTTTAATATTTTTTTTTTCTTTTAGAAAGCTTTTTGTTTTGAAACCACACCTGCATACAACACAGCCTCAATGCGGTCCTTGATGTGCTCGGCGCTGCTCTGCGATGCCAGCAGCTGAGCCGTTCCGTTAGGAGGGGGCACCACGAGCGGCCCCACCAGGAAGGCCCCGGCAGCGCCCAGGTAGTTGAGCAGCGAGGCGATGGCCGTGGCCGTGGCGCGTTCGTCTGGAGAGAACCACGTCGTGGAGAGGAACGGGGCCGCGTTCATCACGGTGGGCCCTGCCAAGCCATTCAGCAGCTGCCCTCCGTGGATCAGCCTGCAACGGAGAACAGAGGCACCGGTCAGCTGGATGAGAGCTGCTTGCCTTGGGTGGTTTTTTTTTTCATTAAAAAGGCATGTAAGATATTGAGTGCTGGAGATGGAACAACTGCACAAAGAAATCAAAGTCCTGTGCAAAAAAAGGATATTTTATACACTAAAAGAAGCCCAATTAGACTGATTAAAGAATCCAGAGCTACTCCAGTCTCATTACCTCCAATAAATGGAGAAGCAAATGTTCTCTTCAAAGCAGGAAAGGAAAAGGGAATAAAAGAGACTTTCTTTGCAGAAAAAAAGGTATCGTGATAGGATATGAAAGAAGAAAAGGTGTAGTAGCAGGAAAGCTTTAAATTACAAATGTCTTAAACCTGACCGCTTGCCTGCATAAATTCCAACAGAAGATTTAAATTAGTTACGGCAGATCCATAATTGAAACACTTCAACAAAATACTCTGCATATTTTTTCACTGCATTATTTATTTTTATTTACACACTCAGATGAGCTCTATGTGCCTACAGATGAGGAGGCTGGGCTGTTGAGGTTTCCAAGAGAATCATCTTCTCCAGCAATCTGGCCATTCTCAATGTACTGTTGAAACAGCCAAGCAAACCCAGATTTTTCTCATTTTTCACACTCACTGGGATTTAACAGATAAGGCTGGTGACAGAACAGAAACACTACTTCCAAGCAGTGAACACTCTGCAAACTTTGGCTTAATATTAGCACAACAAACACATACAGATAGGACTTTTTGAAGGCTCTTCTTACATAGGGAAGTCAGCCAGAAACCTTCCGCTTTGACTTTTCCAAAAAGTCATCAGCCATGAAAGGCAAAAGCAGTTTGGAATTTATATAAAAACTTCATAGCTTAAAAAGCAGCTAGAAAGTAAAACAAAACATTGCAACTCGCCAAAACAGATCTATCCATTGTGCAATAAAATGGTGGCAGAAGATATTTTAAAATGGGTGGTGTTTTTCTAAGCATAGCATAGCAGGAACTTGATGTTATTGCTGCAAGATTTGAGAGGTCAGACATAAAACGCTATGGCCTGAAAATGGGGAAACATAAGCTAGCAATGTTTCAAGACACAAATGGATGAATAATATACAGCGTAGCAGGAATTTTTAAAGCACACAAAGAAACAAAATACGCAAAAGAAATGCTGACAGACTCTTTATCAAACTAACAAGCTAGATTGCAATAAAAAAGGATAGATGCTACTGATTCTCAGTGGATTAGAAATTACATTTTAAAACAAAATTTATTAAAAAAATATAGGAAAAAAAGAAAAATCTATTACCTATCATCCAAAGTAAACCTTTTCCAAGCTGGGCAGAAGTAATATCTACTCTTAAATATAAGCAATAGCAACTGGGTTTTTTTGTTTGTTTGTTTTAAAGTTCAGTTGGTGAAGATAGATTTCATTACTATTTGGTCATGATGTGCTTCAGATGGACATCACCGAGGCATGGCCAGACCTTTTTTAATGCTTGTTAAACTGCCTCCCCTCTCCCACAAAATTAAATAGTTTTAAATAAATAAAAAGCACTTTCTAAATAATACTGGTATAGTTTTCTGGAGGACACATGACGTGAATCCCTTATAGTTACAATCCAACCCAGTGTACTGTGAAAACCAAGGTATCCTTGTGCACTTTGGTATTTTCCTTGTACTTATCTCCCTACAATAAGTTATTCTTAAACTTATCCTAAACTGCTCCAGGGCATTTTTGGAGCTATGCCACATCCCAGAAACAACTGCATTTCAGTAGCAAGTAAGGTATCTACTGCAACATAAAAAGATTTTACTTTAGTATTTCCTCTTGCTCCAAAGTGAATTTAATGCTTAAACTGTGGTTTTGTTATTCTACGTTAGGAAAAGTGCTTTACCACAAAATAACCTTCATAGCTACAGGTGTCATACTAGCACTTCTGTCAACTTATACCACTACAATAATTTTAATTCAAATATGCCTACTCTCTACAAATCCTAAAGGCAAATAAAACTCATTAAAAGCAGAAAAAGTGCTACAATAGTTCTTCTGCAGTGCCTATGGGTATGTAGGCACCTCATCTGGTGGAAGAAGAAACATTTTGTAAAATGAACCCCAAAACACCGAAAAAAAACCCACAACTTATAAATTTTGAGAATTATACATATTCTTTTAATAAACTTATAATTCAGATTTAGATCTTGTCTATCAAACTCCACCATCTGAATAAAGCTCTACAACTCACCTCTATGCTCTAGGGAGAAAAGGTTGATAATTTTGCTTTGCAGATCCAAAGGGAGAAAATTATAGAATTAAAATTCTGGATTAAGATACATTACTTTTCTATCTTAGGGTTTGCTTTTTTTTTTTTTTTTTTTTTTTTTCAAAGAGCAAGCCAATTTTTGTCTCTCTGCAGGTCTCTTCTGTTTGCATTCCCCTGGCTGCTTTCTCTCCTGCCTTCTACTGCCTGGTGTGCTGTCTGTTCTCATGGATTTGCCTTTTCATCTGCATTTTTGCCATTTATCAAGCATGACATGATCAGCCAGGGTAGAGCATCTCTTATCTTCATATTGCTGAATTTTTCAAGTGTAATGCAATTGAGTTAATAAACACTTATTTCAGATTAAATTGTCACTGATACACAGACTACTACCTTGAATATCTCTGGTTAAGATCACAGTCTACACCATATTTTTTTTGTTTTTTCAGTATTGGCTTGAATTAAGCTAATTCTTCATGAGAAGAAGATTATTTACATTGCTCCTCTACACACCCTTAAATAATTTCCCCAGAGCAACAGGGACAAGAGATTCCAAATGCAATTCAGTGCGTTTACTAAGCTACTACTCTGGGAGACATATGTAGCAGCCGCTCCATCTGACAGAGAAATATGAACACAACAGCACTGGTGGCTTTTTGCTGGTTTTTATAACGTCTTATCATCACTGAGCTAGATTTTAGTCTCACAGCCCGTAGGAGTCTCCTCTTGTACACCATCAAGCACTAAAAATTGCTCCAACACCAAGAGACGTTTGTTTTTGTTACTCTCTGATTTCCTTCCTGTTTCTGCTACCAAAAAGGCGCAAAGCCCAACTGCATTTTTCCCTGTCACTATTTCAGTTTCATTTTGCACAACAAGATTTCTCTTCCCTGAGAAAAGGGCTAAAAAGATAACTTTAGCTCAGGACCCTGCCCAGATGGAAGAATATTTTTTGGTGTTTTTACATTAACAGGGTAATTTTAATCTGTTACTTATTCAGCTCTTCTCTGTTTTCAGATAATTTATTCAATCATCATCTAATTATTTTCCTCTATCAGAAAGAAGAAAGTTACTGAGTTCAAATAATAGAAAATAACACAAGAGTTGCAGTCTTTTTTAATCACAATCATGAAAGAGAAAATTGGAAAAAATGACACCTGAAATTCATCCCTGATTCACAAAATAATTGAATGACTGTCAAGGTTAAAGCAAAAGCGGGGAAGTAAACATCTACCTAAAATATGTTGTTTCTAAGCATTCCAGAAGCCAGGTCAGAGACTCATTTTGAAATTTGAAGGGTTTTGCACACCTGACCAATGTGCTAATGTATTTGTGTGCTCTACCAAACTTGCAACCTGCAGTTGAACATGAGCCCTTTACAAAAAAAATTATTTCAGGAATGTAGTACATGCTAGTGTGAAATATCATGAACCAGTGCATCACAGTAATAGATGAACATTTACATTATGTATCTAGATAGCTATATATAAAAAAAAAATACAGACATGTATATAAATATATATTTAGAGAGAGGCACACACCTGTTTGCACAAAATAAAGATCACATTTGTTCCTAAACTGGCCTCTGAATTGCAAAAAGATAGAACAAGGGATAGTCCAAATACAACAAAAGAAATTAGAGAAGAAACACTCTTATTGTACTACATTGTCATCTCTGCTCTAAGTTTTTGTCAAGTCACATTGCAAATAACTAGAATTATATGGTTTTCATATCTTCCCCAAGAAAAGACTTTGTTGTGAGTATTAAGAAGTAACCTGGTTATACTTGCTTTATTCACTCCTTGCTGTCACTGTTACAATATCCTAACAGGCAACAACAAAAAGCTATAGAAAGCTATAAATGCTGAAATTACAATATCACTGAGCAAACTGGGTATGAAAAAAAAGTGATGTTATACAGGAAAAAGGTTTTAGTGATTGATGATAATACCATATAGTTAGGATGGGAAAGAGCTTCCATTTACAGTTGGCTTTGCTGATCTATTTCCCCATGCACAGGTTGAAACTCTTCACACATGGTCACAGTCCTGTCAGATACTGGATTTGTTAAGCTACTTAAAAGATGCGTGTTACATAAACACTTTTACTATGTAAAAACTCCAGGCATTTAGTATTTCTACCACAGTATGTCTCATGTCTGGATGTAAGAGAATTTTAAATGTAAAAAAATCTCTTTAGTTTCCATACTCAGATGGGGAAACAAAGGCAATAGCAGAGGGAAAATTACTGATTAAAAAAAAATTGCTTTGAATACAATGCATTTAAATCACAACACTGAGGTCTCCAAACCTCAGTTCTAAGAGTGTTAATTGAACTTGTTTTGGGAAGGCTAGGACTGGCGAAGTTGTATCAGTATTTTAACACTGATTAAGAGTGGAAGAAGAGTTTTCAGCTTTTCTATGGCTGACAACACAGGGGAAGACTGAAGTTGCCAGCCTCAGTGCATTGCTCAGACTCTCTAAACACAGATTTTCTCTACCAGCCTCTGATGAGCCCCCAGTTAACTGGGAAATGAGGTTTCTCTGTGTCCTAGGAGGGAGTAGAGCCCATCCAAAGACTATTGTGAAGATGAGATTTCAATGCTTTTATTCCCCCCCAAACCCCAAAACTTTTAAGATGCTCTTCCTACTAACATGAGAATTTTTTTTCCTACTGACATGAGAATTGACTGTTCAGTCACAACTTCTATAAAAAAAAAGTCATTAAAAAAAACCCTGGTAATTCAGTTTTGCTACTGTTTAGCAAAGTGTGAGGAGCAATGAAGCCACAGAAAGCAGCGTGCTGCTGCATGAGACAGTGCTGTAGCACACCTCTTAGTCTGAAGAAGTTTAGTAGATTAATTGCTGATCCCAAGAATTAACACAAAAGAGGGATTCCAGATAAACAAGTTAACGTTTTATGGAAATGGATGGCTGATTTTTCTTTCACATGCCTGAGATTTTCACTCATTGAAAGAAGTGGATTGTTCAGCTCCTGCTAATTTAGAACACAAATACGTTTATATAGCAATTAGCTCATTGTGGGAACTCCTGGAAGCAAATGAAAGAGCCCCTTCCACTGGAGGACTCCAGAGCACTTTTCAAGTGCTATTGAATTTAGCCTCACTACGTGGCAACAAAGCAAGTAAATGCCTCCTGTTCCAGAGTGTCTGCGTTGATGTATGATTCAAGTTGCTTGGCCAGGAAAAAGAATATAAAAAGACATGGACTTAACAACATTATACTTTAGGACGTCTGTTCTACCTCGGAGGGAACTGATACACACTTTGTAAGAAAACCCCTCTGATCAAGTTATTAGCATAATCAAGCTGTTAGAAAAGGACAGAGCTTTTCCTTTACCCTCACAAAAATAAATAGAACAAAAGAACCTTCTATTGAATGGAATCTTTTCAGGTACTTTTTAAGGCAAAGATAGAATAAGGGAGGTCAAACTCAAGCTTTACAGCAATTCACTGCAATGGAGTATAGGGAGAACCCAATGCAAATGCTGCTCTCTTCATAACCTGAAGAGAATGGAGTAAGGCTCTATGTCTGGAAAAGGACTGGAAAAGAAAAGGACCTGTGGGTAAAGCAATAAATTCATCTATTAAAAATAATATTCTGGAAGATGAATTTTGTGGAGATGCATTTCCTTTCAATATTTCCATTAAATGATATATTTATACTACAAAAGCTTTATGCCTTCTGGATATTCATGGATTGAGGCCATTAGCATTTTTTAGCTTGTTTTTGAAGCATGCGACCATTGATATGTGGAATAATTTAAGGCTGTTTTTCCCCATCAGTAAGAAAAATTATTACAAGCAGAAAGCCTGAGTCACTGTATGGTACATTATCTCCAGCAACAGAATGAAAAAGAAAAGAGAAAAAACCTAAAATGTACTTTTGACCATTTTTATCAGGAACTGGGCTCATGTTTCACCCTCTGTGCAAATCCTGGCCTCTGCACAGTCAGTCACATCATTATGGGAGTGGACTTGGATGTATCTCCCAGGCATCCCAGGGAGCATCACCCAGGCATCCCAGCCTCACGATTCCTCTCCCATGCTTAAAGAAAAAAGCAAACATGTTTGCAATAGTCTGAAAAACGGTGACTTTTATGGTTTTAATTTAAAAGGATTGGAAAAAGAGAGTTGCTCCAAAACTTTTATTACTGAGAGCCTGTGAAGAGAGAGACAAGGATTTGCAAGGAGAGGAACTGCAATCTCAGGCCAAGACCCTGACATCTTCAGCAGATGTTCTGACAGAGGAAAGGGCCAAGGCGGGTGTACAGCAAGACCCCTGTCAGTGTAGTGACAAATTCACTCACATCCTCACATCATGATGCCATGTTATTGTGCAGCCATCACAGCTGAGAAGAGGATTTCTTCACCTAAAACTTTATCCAAGTGTGAAGGATGAGGGCATATGACATCAAAGCTTCTTTTGGGGATTTTTTTTTTAATGAAAAGCTGTGGGGTTTTGCTTTTCTTTTAAAGCTAACCCACTCCACAAACTCATTATTAAAAGAAGAAATCTTTAAAGCAACAGTAACAGAGGACACCATCATCAAATATGAACACATCCAAAATAAACAGCATTTTAGTCTATAAACAAATAGGCAAAACATTATGGGCTAATGCAAAACATACTGAAACGAGCTTTCAGGAAAGGGCACCAGGACTGGCTGCTATCGGGGCTGCCATGGGAGAAAACTGATAGAGATTACTTAACACAAGATAGGTCCTAAAGTAAGATTTTTCAGTAAAAAAAGTAGGAGTCTACAGTTGATACAGCAAAATAGGGAATGAGATAAACAAGATTTATTTAAACATTCCTGAATATTTTTTCTTAGGCTAGTGGAAGAGCAAGAGGGTGCTCTGATTTTTTTTTCTGCAACTTCGACATAAATTCAATTCATATGTATTCTTTAAGGACAGAAATTAGCCAGCAGAATATGAGTCACAAGACTAAGGCAAAGAGCTCAGTATGATTAAAAGCATTAAAAGCTTTCTACAGTTGAGGATAATCCCTGCCATTATATAAGATGGAGCTAAATATCCCACCAAGAATATAAATTCTCTTCCCTTCCAGCACAGGCCTTGTAGAAACGCTGCCTATTAAGTATTGCTGCAATGCCAAGCCCTTTCTGAGATTTCAGAGTTTCCTTTAATATATCTGCTGGATTTACCACTCCAAGAATTTACACAGGGCCTGTAAATTGCCAATTCAGCAGCGACTCCCGTCGCTAGGGGTGGTGGATGACACCCACAGAGCCATGGCTGAAATCCAGCACAGGAGCAAGAGGAAAGAATATTTATCACCACAACTGTCAAGCCGCCTCCTTTTTCCACTAAGGTTGTTTCAGCTGAAGGAGAAGCCAGTTTGGCCGCCACAGGATGCAGGGCTCAGGCAGTGGCAGGCAGGAGCACTGTGCCAGAGGCACACACAGTCACCCACCGAATCCATTGCTGCCGGTGACAAAAAAGCAAAGCAGGAAAAAAACATTGCCAGTTTGGAGCAACTCACAGGACCTCTCATCTAAAACAGCAGCTTTGGAGCAGAGGTTATAAAATAAAACCTGCCTCCAAGATGAAGCTGGTGGAGGTAATAAAAACAAGCTAAACTGTTAAGTTACAGGGGTATAAAAATTAAATATTCCCCACGAGAACCTACCCCTGAATGATCCATTTCCTTTTTTCCCCACTTAACTCTTTCTTTTATTCTATGGATTAACCCAGCTCAGCCTTTCCCCAGCACTGCAGCCAAAGCACAAACCAGCAAGTGCCATCAGTGCCAGGCAAGTGCTCCATCTTAACGTCTTCCTCCCACGCTCATTGAGCGCCAGCATACAAACAGGTGTGTTTATCCACATTTTTACTCCCAGAACCACACTTTATATTAAATACTTTTTTTCATTTCCCTTCCCTAGTGAGTTTAAAGAGTGCACAACATGCATCAACCTGTCTTTATTTCTTACAGGCAGATTCTTCCATCATCCTCTCCTAAAAGGCTCTTTTCATTCCCTGGAACTCTTTAATCGCTCTTCTCCACGGCTGCTACAGTTTGGGGTGTTTTTTTGAGCACAGAAGTGTGTTCAGGTTTGCCAGGGAATATGAGAATCCTAATATGTCTTTACTGGAATTACCTCTTCTGAGATGCGCCTTTGCATTTTACATGCATGAGAATGATGGTTCACGGTCATTTTATGATCAGGAAAGACAAATAAATGAGATGATCCCATATCATCCTTTATGCTTTCAGGGATGAAAAAGGGGAAAAGGTAGAACTACTGAAGAATAAGTTTAACAAGAATAGAATACAAACTACGTTTCAACTAATTAATAGAAACAAAATGTACCAAAGATGTGGTAAGAGCAAATCTTCAAATATAATAAAGGAAAAAGTCAACATCAGTATATCTAAAAGTAGGCAGAAAAATTCAAAAAGCTAAGAAGTGGTACTATTAAAGAAAAAACCCTTTACAAGATCTACCAATTACCGACGTGTCCCTGATAAATGACTTTTTGCAAATAACCACTTCTGTTTCCAATGTCATTCGCTGTGTTATTGTTTTGCTGGCTTCCCAACTAATGTTTTAATGGTACTTACTACTGAGGAATGCCCTCTCACTGCTGTGACTCAAAGTCCTCAAGAACTACTTCTCTGTTGTGAAATCTAATGTGAAGGCCAAACCCTACCAGCCCACAGCATACTAAGTTCTAATAAATTGCTTAATTAATATATTCTATACAAATGACAAATTATGTTATATCCTTTACTTCCATGTCTTTAATTATCCTGTCTTTCAAAACATTTTAAGAAGTCTTACATCACAAGGTCAGTCTTAAAAGCCATAGATTTATGGCCATGGGCTGACTTCATCATTTATTTCCTTCTTTCTTAAATGTTTCAGCTCATACAGCCTTTTGCCTAGATTTAGTATTTTATAGTCGTATGGAAGACCTCAGCCGTATGTATATCTATTTCTAAACACAGAATAACAGATAATTATGAAGTGTTATGTGAGGTGAAAAAAAATTATCCTGGTTTTAAAAAAATATAATATTACTGTTCAGGATAAAATAATCTAATTCTAAAAAAGTCCAATGAAAATATTCACTTAGTGCCAAACAGTATTCAAAAAGGAAAGGACTGGATAAAATGAAGAATGAATTAGTGAAACTCTTGTAACCTTCAGGGAAGAGAAGAAGGGACAAGTTCAGAAATGGTACAACTGGATAACATTTTTTTTTTTTTTATGTGCTATATCATTTACATTAACTCTGAACTAAAAAAAATAAGTGTGGCAAATGAGGTTTTCATAACATTTAGAAAGGAATAATGGTTTGGGGTTTTATTTTTAAAAATCAAATTCATTCTTACATATCTGGCACATTTGAAAAACCCAGAAGTGCATGGTAAGTAAGAAAAATTCTTTTTAACCTCCTTGTCTGTATGATACACACATTAACCTCACAGCTCAATGGGCTGGGGAGGAAAGCAGGTAAGTGCCTATGTGTACGTGAGAGGAACTTTACTAGTCTGTGCACAGCTTGGTTCCTCCATCTCACACACAGGTCCATACTCCCACATTTTCACCAAGCCCTCCCATTTCAGACTTCACTGAATTTATGCAGTTCTGGCACAGATTCCCAGTACAGCTTTAGGTCACATGTTGGCAGAGAACAAAAATTCACCAAAAGGAACAGTTGCTTCAAGAGACACACTCAAATATGAAACCTGAATTCTCCCTCATACAAGTTGTGTGCACACATGGACATCAAATGAACCAAAAATTGAGGTTAAGGTTTGTGTTTAAAACATGCCTTAGAGAATTGCAAGATAATCTTATTCTGCTGTTACACGCTAGAGCCAGAAGAATAATTACAGACTAGAAAGAAGCTTAAGAATGCACTTGGATATTACAGGTCTGTGTGAGATAAGGCACATAAAGCAGTCAGGATTAAATGTCAGTCTAAACAGTGATTTCCTCACATCTGTGATTGCTCTGATAGGCGACGGGTTTCAGTAGCTCTCCTTAATGTTAAATTGCAAGATCTTAGGGAGCAGAGACAGCTACAAAGCAGAAAAAAAACCCCATAACTAAACATGACAAACCTCATGAACGTTCTTGTAATTTTATGTATCGTAACTGACATAATTGTCCCTTGGAAATCCTTCAGTAAATTACTGCAGACTACTCAGGGACTGAAGGAACACATCACAGAACATGCAAAAGCATTTAAAGAAATTCCAGTTAGACAGGCTGCTGAAATACTCCACTATTAGCTTGTGTGTGATCCTGTCCATCTGACTGGCTCTGTAACGTTCAAACTGTCATATTAACACGTACACACATTCAGAATGAGTGCACAGTTTAGTGCTCTGACAGCTGTTGCTAATGCATTAAGCATTAATGCTCATCTCAAAAATTTTATTTGGTATTATGCTTTGGGTAATTGATGAAAATCGGCCTGCAGTCATAACCCTCAAGATAATGCAGGTTATCTGGTATAACATCACAGTCTGTGCAAGTATGTACAATGTCTCTAGAAACCTTCACTGAGAACCATCCTTTTGCTTCACACAGTTATAATTAATTCTCTGTAAATTTTTAATCAAACTGTGTAAAAGATCAAACTACTTTCTCAAGTAAGGTAAAGCTGCAATTCTTGAAACCATCTTTTTTTTCTTTTGTAGACTAAATAAGCAAATTTATCAGTTCAGCTGGAGATGATGCATATTTTCATCAAATGAATAAATGAAATTAGTAACCTTTTCCATGACGGTTATGCTGCTCATGCTCTTTTTTTTTTTTCCTCTCTATAATTTAAAAAAAAATTATCATATTTTATACATCATATCAGACTCTATACAATCCACAGCCTTTCTTTCCTAGCTAAGGAAGCTGCTCTTTGAATGTGTCTCCTCAAGCATTTATTCCATTGTTCTCCTCAGTCTCCTCTCTGCAGTTATACTGGAAAACCTTGCTTAAAGGTGATCAGAGCATATGGAAGCTCTTTTCCACTGCTCAAATGATACCTCACGTCTAAATTTAGTTTGGATGAAATGGATCTTGAACAGCCCTTGGCATCCTGAGAAAAGGTAAAACAATGGCACAATGAGGACAGTTCTTCCTGGCCAACTCAATATCACATCTTCACCTTAAAAGGGTCACTGTGCACAACATTAGTTCAGTCTCCCCTGCTCACAAAGCCCTTGAACACCACATTGAAATGGGCAACACTGGGCAACTACCAGCAGGATCACCCTGGGTGCTTCCTTATCCACACTTTAAGTACCTAAGAACTGAAATTGCATCCCTCCTACTCACCACATTGAGTTTACTAAGCCATTCATTACATTCTAGCTACTTACTCCTGATCCAGGCTAGTTTTACAACAAATGTGTTTATTACATTCCCACTCCTCACTCTCAAGCACTTCCTTTGTTTTACCTACAGTACTCAGCCATCTGCCTCCTACTTCACAACAAACATTTTCTTCTACAACTTAAAGGTTTCCAAGCTGATATTCTGCGTAAGTAATACTAAGGGGAAGAAAAGGAACTTACTGAAATAATACAAGAACTGCCTGGAAGCTGACTAGAATTCAAGATTTAAAAAAAAAAAAAACTACATAAAACCCTTTTATAAATAAGCTTTTTCTTGGTGCTTACATATTATGCAAACATAACTAGTGAAAAGCTAGTGCTACTACTCTTTTTGAACAAGCAGAAAAATATAGTAATGCCTGTACTCTTTCCTCTTGCAGCATGAGAGGCAAAGGAAAGTTAAGTGAACAATGAGTGATCCATATTCACTGACTGTACAAAACAAGTGTGACTCCTGTACTTACTGAGGATTCCTTAGTTCAGGATACACGGACGGGACATTTGAACTGTTTGGATTGTGTGATTTTTCAGAATGAATCCATCTCTATCACAAACTTCGTTTCAACCACAGAGAAAGTACTACTCTGGAATGCAGACTGGGAGAGACTACATGAAAAAGGCTGTTTTGCGTAAATTCATCTGTCTCACTGCACAATCTCATACATCCAATATGAGAAACATGAACTCATTATTTAACATTTGCATAAAAATTACATATTTTTGAGTTTTGTGGGATGGTTCCCTGTGTGATCTTGGGCCAGTTTCTGAGTGTCTCTAAATCTCTGCTTCCCTGTTTGCAAAGCAGATTAATATTAGTTAGGCAGGATGGGGTGAGGCTTAATTAACTCAAGTTTGTAAAGGGCTTTCAGATCTTCAGATACTATGTAGAAGGACTAGAAAAATCCATTTAAGAGGCAAAGAAGCATGTAACTCCAGGTCCACCCAAGCATTTGGTGTATCAAATTCATATAGAAAATTTGTACTAACATTGTTTTTCAGTAGCAGCAAAAGTTATATTAGCAGAAAATATGAAAAGATATATATTAAAAATAACTAAAGCCACTTACTTCTTCCTAATTTCTAGGTCTGAAACTGGAACACATCTCAGGCCAGCTCCCAACACCATGAGGGATGATGTTAATAACACAGTTACCCTCAGACCTAAGATGAAAAAACAACAGTGTTTTACAAGTTAAGTCAGCAAAGCTGAAAACCAACCAACCAACCAACCAACCAACACCCGCTAAAACAAACCCAACCCCAAAACATATTGAAGTCACACAGAAGTAACATATATGTCTTTAAAATCAAAACCACTTTGGTGCTGATATGAATTACAGATACATTATGAAATCTTGTATTATTTTCTACACTTGCACTCTAGAATTAAAAAGGCTTACTCTTAACATATTATTGCACCTCACTGTACTCCAAAGTCCTATATTCTTGGAAGTGAAAAGTGATGACAAAAGTATCATCCAAATGTACAGTATTCCTTATAGAATTAGAGGCATCAGAGAATATGCTCCAGAGTGTGATCTCAAATCTAGGTAGAGCAAAGAAAAATCTGGACTTGAACAGTCTTTTCCAGTCAGTTAATGAGCACAGACACAGCACTGTTACTGTTTTCTTCCATAATGCAGATATGCATTTCATCCTGAAGAAACAACCATTTATTCAGGGGTAAAAAAAGCAGAAGTATTTTTTTGCAGTCCTCGCAATTAGGCCAGGTTTTTGCTGCGCTCAGCTCAAATTGTCAGAGGTTGTAAATATAGTACATTAGAGAAAAAAAAAAAAAAGCTACAATTGACTGATTCCTTGAATGTGTTTTTTCCTCATACTGCGATTCTCACCCGAGAAGCACTGAGATTAGAAACAACTTTATCTTAGTGCTCCAATTCCATTTGCCAGCAGTTTACTTGCTGTTGCTAAGGTGTTTCCATCAGCAGCAAACAAAGAATGGTGACAGCTGTGGGGCTTAACCTCCAGAATCTTGTAAAACACCAAAATCATAAATATGCGCAATTGAAAACTGCTGATACAGTCTGTATTTGTGAAGTCGTAAAACTTGAAACAATTTCACAGCAACAAACAGAAAATAAAGGGCTTCCATGTTCTTAGCAGAACATAATAAAAACAATTAAGTGATGACAAACACACAGTATCTCTAACATTTAATGAAACTGGAAACTACCCAAAACACATACAGAAAAAGAACAAGTCCCCGTGATAACTCACCTAAAAAAAAAATTTTACTTCTTTCTAAAACTGCCAATTTTTAGAGAAGTGCTCCCTCTATGTTAATGACTCGTGCAAACAGTACAATTCAAAATGTAGTCACAATAAATATTTTGTTTCCATGTGAATTTTATGGGGGTTTTAAAGTATGTATTTTACTAAAATATAATTTTAGAAGACAAGCCATCACTTTGCTCTTTTTGCAGTTGCTCTTAGTGAGCCTCAGTCATGGGTAGGCAACTCCTTGTGCTGGACACTACACAAACCAAACCAAAGACAACAAACTATCAACCTTGCCCAAGACAACCCAAAGAAAAAAGAAGTTAATGGTACAGGTTTTTTGAAATGGAAGTAGGAATTCATTTGGTATGGCTCAGTCATTCACAAAAGGAATGCCACTTGCAGTCCTGCAACTCCACGGGACACCTCACATCCCTAATGCCCTGGAGAAGTATCATCAGCTGAATATTCAAATATCTGTTTCCTTGAAGGATTTCCAACACCTGTCCAGACTTACTTGCTTAACTCTATGCTCAATCAGCACATTGCTGTTAAACTGGTTTTTCAAGTATGCATGTTCAAAAAGCCCTAATTAAATGCCTGGATAATACGACTGTTCAAGATTCTGTTCTTCATGTTTGCTGGGCCACTCTGTGAGCCTTCATGCCATGCTTAACCCCATACTGCCATACTGCATATGTTGTGGGGGTAATTATTTGTATCAGGATCGCATATGCGATGCTCTTGCCTTTTCTCCTGGGAAATTAATCTGTTAGCATTGCTTCTGTGCATAATGAGAACTCGTATGCAGTGAGAATCAGAATTTTATTGATGCAAAATCAAAACACAAGTCTTTTAACTGAAAAATCTGAAGTTTTCCATTTGGAAACATTGCTGCAATGTTTTAGGAAAGCTCTAGTAATGTACCTATCATGTTCTTACTTTCCATGTAAACCAAGGTCTTTTTGAATGACGCTTCCCAAAACGTGGCACATTCAGAAAACACAAGGATAGTCTGGAAGGTCCTGTTGATGGGGCACCACAGGAGGCACAGGCAAGGTGCAAGCCCAGAGAACAGCAGTAAAAGAATATTATACAGAAGTCTAAATTTAAATCACCACAGGACACAAGGAGCGTTTCAAAATTAAAAACAACAACAAAAACCACCCAAAACAAAAACCAAGAAAAAGTTTTAATTTTAATCTGTAGAAAAGTCCCCAAAGAAACACAACACGCAATCCAATGAAAACTAAAATGGATGCTGAAGTTTTCCCCCAGCCCTAAATCTAGGCTTATCTTTAATGTCAACCTTACACGTCAGGCAATTTTAAAATAAAATTAGCAGTTAAAGCCTCACAATCATGTACGTTTGATCTTGCCAAACATTCTTTGAAGTCCTTATCTTGAATACTATATACTGCAGTGTATCACTTTTAAATGTTTTGATGGCACAGATCACTCTTCAACCTTTTTTTTTTTTACCCACCTTAACATGTAAACAGAGTCTTAAAAATTACTTTGGTAGAAGCTGCACGTTGAAAATAACACCAGAGTGAACAAGTAAAAGACTGTCAGACAAGCAGCATATTAGACATTCTTGTTGCTAATTACATGATGTATTTCTACCCTCTAAGCATCTCACCTTTTACTTAGCTTTACATTTTAACTCTCTGAATTTAATAGTATTTTTATAATTATCTCAGTACTTCTGCTTTGAACATTGCAGTGGCCCTTAATCTGAATTGGACATCTTGTATTACTCTGAAAGGTGCACCCCTGAGTGTTTCAGATAGCAGCATGCATCATGGGGACAATATACCAAAGTAACCAACCAAGCCTGAGGAAAAAGTCTGTGAACCCTGCAAGAAATTATTTCTCTGTTTTAAAAGATCTAAGTAATTCACACACTTAAGATTTTGAGCAGATGTAATTAATTTCATTAATTTTAGCCTTTAAATGTAGGCAATAATTAATGGGGGTGAGGAGGGTGTGTATGTTTGTGCTACAGCTCCTTAAAATCCATCATGTAACTTCCACTCCCCTTCTATCAGTGGTTTCCAACACATAGCTGGAAAGGGAAGAAAACACTATAAATCCCATTGGCAGGGATTTTCTGCCAATGGAGGAAGTTTTCTGGTCATTAGAGACTCTCATTAGCTACGCATTCCCACCCTGCTCTTTCAGGAGGTTTCTGGGTCCCACTGGTGGCATGGACTGTTGATCAAAGTACAGCTGCCTTCAGAATGGCCAAGCATCACTGGCGGCAACAGAAAACACTGAGCTAGCAGCAGCAATGGAGTCAGTAATAAAAAGACATATTAATTATCATCGATGAGTGAAACAGTCAATATTGTTAACTGTTTAACCCTCCTGCAGCTAATAACATGGGTCTGCTTCACAACTTCAGCAGCCCATGCTGCATTTGCTGGGTTTTATTTCTTACCCCCAAACTCTTGCGAATATTGGAGATTTAACACAAACTCTCAACCCAGAATCCTCCTAAATCTCCTGGCAAAACATGTACTTTTGATCCTGTCAAGACTATGTTGTACTAGTAAACCCTAATGATTACCTGTGCTGGCAGGATACGCTGACTAGATCTGGCCTGTGGGACCTTCCACTAGTTTCCTTTCCTCTCTGCTGTAAAAGAAGCTGCTGCTGCAACACACACAGCACGATGAACCTGGGGCCCAACACCACACACAGCCCACCACAGAAAATGAGCAGAACCCAACCAACCACATTGCAATGTGGCCTCACACAGGAGTGGGCAGCAGCGACTGCGGGTGGCACCCGGCTGCTCTTCAGCTCCCTCACAGCAACACCAAGGGACCACAGCCAACACGTGGGCGTTGCACCCCCCACAACTCTTCCAGCATGACTTACTTTCAAGATGCTTTTTAAAGTACACAAAAAGCAAATGCATTTCCCCCATTACATCACATAACGGGCTTGTAACCCAGTACATGACTGATCATGCCCAGTTTAATATGAAACTTTATTAAGTTGTACAGCTACAATTAACTACTTATTAACTAATATTAACTATTTATATATTATCAGTTTGTCATTCAGAAAGCGAACATGTTTAGCAACTGTTTAATGCTTTTGTAAGCTTTTGAGGAGTATGACCACTCCTGTCACTTGTCAGCCACTCATTATGATAAAACATTGTACAACACAACTGACGAGACGGTAAAAACCCAAATCCTTACTCACACATAACACACATTCAGGTCAAACTGGTCGGATGCATTAACATTTGAGGGCTTTCCTTCCTTCAGCTGCAGATACTAAAATCAGTCTTACAAATACAGACCATCAACAAGGCTCTAATTAGAAATGAGTGACATCAGCCTGCTGCACATTTTCAGAGTTCTTAAAGACCAGGCTGGAAGCAAGAACAGACCCTTCTGACACTGAACTGAGAACATTTGTTTAACTGCTTTACTATTCTTTTGACTAAACCATATCTAGCTAAAAAAAAAAACAAGAGAAAAAAAAAAAGAGAAAAAAAAAAGAGAAAAAAACCCTGCCTTGAGGCACACACACCAAGAATAAAAGAGCCCACGATTTCAACAGCCATTCCAGCAATTCACTGTTAAATTGTACTTTTCCTTCCAATTTAAAGCAAATTCACTTTTCAAGCAAATCCTTGCTTTGCCTTTCTTAACAAAAAGCACAGGCTCTTCCATTTTTCCTTGTATGAAATTAACCTACAAAAAAGAACCTTTACATTTGGCTTCAGTATGCAAAACGCTGATCTCCAAGTCTTTCACAATTTTTCTTTCATCCTGGGATTGTTTTCACATTTCGTCTAAATACCCTCCTTACTGTTCAAGCATCTTTTTTAAAATGGATTTCTTTGCCGGATCCCAATTCTCCATTTTGTAGGATGGGTGCTTTTCTCTTCCTCCTTAATGTGTGCCTTTATATTTAGCCACAATAAAACAAAAGCTTGATTAAACATCTCACTTTGTCAGGGAATTCTGAAAGCTCTGCACAGAACTTCCTCCTCCCTCATTATCCACTGCTCCAGAAATCTTTGTATTTTAAATGTAATTCCAGTAAAATTATACTAATAGCCGTGCAATTTACTCTCATGAGATCAGTTATCTTTGTCATGACTAAAATACCAAAAAAAAAAAAATTGCTACCTTTCTACTAAACACAGTGAATAAAACATCCTTTGTGCCTGCACTTTGCCAAATTGATTACTGTCATTAATGGCGATAAGCAGCAATCCTCTTTCAGAAGAAGCATCCTTGCATCAAGTAATACAATTCTCAAAAGAAAAGAACCTTTACTCTGATGTAAAAAGACTTCATAGCTGAGATGTGGTCCCAATCTTTCTGCTAACACACAGAACAAACTTGAAAAATCAGTATATTGGGCCTGCCACAGATTCCACAAAAGCATTTGATTGCAGAGGAGCACAAATGGTGTTTGGAAACACAATGGCAAATAAATACATTCCAAAGAATAGCATCAACTACACTCAGAATCAAGAAACATTCGGATCTAAATACAAAGACTCAAGAGATAAGAACTATCAGGTCATGTGGAGCTAACCAAAAATTACTCCTAGTTTGATGGCCAAGGTACTATGGCGTGCTGTTAAGCACAACCTGGATCTCCTTTTCTCCCTGGCTACTTGATGCTGATGTTTCTATTATTGTCCTGTCTTTTGTAAGCCGTGTTTTTAAAACAAGTTGAACCCAATTGTTTCCATTCCTTCCCCTGGCTCTCTATGGCACTACCAAAACAGCATCCAAATTTCGACTAGAAAGGTTTAGGACTTGAGTATTTTTCTTCTGGTTGAAAGTGAAGCAAGGTGGCAGAATCCTTCTGGTATGAATTTTAAGAACCAAGCTCTAGCATACAAGACCTGTCTGAAATAAATTAGACCCAAAGCTACATTTCAGCCCCCAGTCTTGTCTAAGACACAAAAAGCAGACATTTTCCTGTACAAATCCTACAAGACAGCCCAATTCCACCTTTCAGTGGAGGACTGCACAGCAAGGACAGATTCCAATAGACACTGTGTTCCAATTTCCATCTGATATAAATAGTAGGCAGAGTGAGATCCCCAGATAACATATATATTAGAAATCTCTTCAAACATGCAGCAGGTAATGATCTTCAGAGGGGCAATTTATCTTTATAATATGTTATAGCTGTTCTAACTGAATCTGCCAGCAATATCTGCCCAGTTAATACTCTGGTTATCAGGAGCAGTTTGAAATCTGCAAATTTATATGCAAAATTTAAATTTGAGGAAACAAACTTTATATGTATAAACACAGCAACTTCAAGTAAACTAGTTCCAGAGGCTTGATATAGATCTCCTAACCAGGGTCAGAAATTCAGAAGAGCCAGCATCCCAGAAGTGTCATCACCAGTGATGCAGGTGAACCCCCAGGGAAGTGCCTAACAAATGAGGAAGAAAGACTGGTGCCAGGGACAAGACGTGACCTAAAGATAAATTTATTTCTCTGCTAGAACTTGTTGGACAGACACAGTAAGGCTGTGTGCAAAACTGAAAATATGAGGACCATCCCCACCTTCTTTCAGTGTAACTCTGATTGAAAACATGCATTCTCTGTGTAAACATCATCACGGGAGTCCTTGTAAAAAGAATATAGTTCCCAAATTCTGAGCTTACTTAAGAAACTTACGAAAAATCCCAATATAACCAAGAGACTCAAAGCACAACATTTAGCCAGCCAAGTGTTTCAGAGAGAAGCCACTCATCTTGAGGGAAATGACTGAACACATGTAACAATTAAAAGATACAAACGCTGCTAGGACATAACTGTGAGAAGCAAAGCTAAACATAATGCAATTGAGAATTATTATGACAATCACACAACCACTCCACAATTCTTACTCTGACATATCTTTTGCTATGTGCATTTAGTTTGCAAGGAAACCAAGACACTTAAGTATTTACACTCTAACTGCATCACTGACTTCTGGTTTGTATAGTAAATACTCTACTTGGTTTAGGATATTTTTCTTCTTCCCCCCCGACATCCAATAAAGCATACTAAAGTCCTTATTTTTGTGTTTATTCTAGATGTAAGAATTTGACTGCACCTGTTAGAAGGAATAACAGCATATCACAGCCATGTCAAGAGGCTGCGGAAAGCTTTTCTTTCATTTGCATCAACTAGGTCAAACCAGGGCAGTCAGTGGACCCACCCTGTTTTAACAGTATCCCAGCATATTAAGCAAGCACATAGTCAATCTCTAAATAGATGTCAAGGAAAGTATAGCTTAATTCTTCATCTCTCTACTCCTATATGCTTAGTTGTTACAAACTTAATGACTCAAGCTCTCCTATGGTCTTACAGATTAGCTCCACCACCGTGGATTTAACCATGGTTGGTGGCAGACTATACCTGTAAATACAATGCAAGTATTTCAGAGTTTGTGCAGCAGTTTAAAAGTTTGGTACTATATATAAAGTACTCCTGAGTTTAAGAACTGAACAGGCATAATCTGAGTTTTTGGATTGTCCTGGTTTGGGTTAGAACAGAGCTGGTTCTGTTCAATAATTTAACTTTTCAGCTAAAGGTCTTCTAATTAACTGCCTTGTCTGAAGTTAGCAGAGTGTTTTCGCAGACTGCCTGCTTTTAGCAGTGATAACATTTCATGTTTAGAGTTACTGCCAGGGGTTGGTGTGCAGACCAAGGCCACTTGTGCCTTGTGTATCACTCTGCACAGCTTGTGTATCACACAGAGGGGAGCAGAAAGTAAAGCTGTACCTGCAGGGAGGAGCAGGCAAGATAAGTGACCCTAAATTGACCAATGGTGTATCCCACCCCATATCCATCTTACATATTCAGTAAGAGCTGAAGGATCAGGAGGGGAAACCCCTTCAGTTGCCCCTTCCATCTCTCTCCCGCCTGCTTGCTCAATTTTGCAATGGCCAGCATCTGAGGAGGACTTCAACCGTTCTGCCTTTGATCCCGAGCCATGTGCCCCTGAACTGAGTTCCAGAATCCAGCTCCTGTGGCTGAGTCCAGTGGTTGAGCCCAGCCTGGGACTTTTCCGCGGGGGCTGCTCCCCAGCCAGGGGTGATGCTGACGTATTGCCATCGGGAGGAGGATACTGATTTTGTATGTATTTTTCTATATAGGTGTATATATTTGTACATATTCTATTTTATTATCATAAATACTATTATTATTATTGGCAATATTAAAGCTGTTTTCCATTTCTAATCAAT
>NW_008587762.1:52330-63874 GCF_000691845.1 Merops nubicus
TTCCCTTTGTGGAAGTATTGAAGTTTCCTTCTATATGTCTGCTAAGGATTTTGAATCATCCTAACATTTTACCATCAACAATGAAAAAACAAATGGCAAAATGGAGATTAAAAATCTGCATTGCAAGTTTCTACAAGTGTTGTGTATTCTATTTATCAATCCATAGATTGACATTTTGCCTGAATAGATAAACAAAGCACTGAGTTGAATGGTATTTGCTTGAAGATCAAAATGCTGATTTCAGAATCAGTTTTAGACTCTCTACTAAAATATCTTTTATTCTTTTATACCATGTTTCTTGGCTTCAAAGGAGACCAATTATATTAGCTGTTGATTTCTATTACACATTTTACCGCAGAGAGCATCCATTTTATCTGCAACTAATCCAAGTGCAACGAACCTCTCTTAATGCTTGCAGAGTGCCTCTGAGAGAAGAGAGCACTGGCCTGGGGCAGTGGGACCTGCATCTCTCAACATGCCTTATGAAACTGGGCAGGCCATTTATCTTTTGGTTCATTTTTTCTCTTCTTTCCCCCCCCCCATCCCCCCCACCTTGTTTATTCAGGCTATAAACCCACGGAAACAGGAGCCAGTCTCACCATCAGTATTAGAAAGGCTACTAAAGCAGGTCTTCTCTTCACCTGGGGTCAGTGCAGTGCTGGGATACAATAGAAAATGCACTGAGTGCTTGCTAAATCTGTGAAATTAACATACAAATGCTTGTAAGTTGTTCTTTCTTCACCTCAGGTATCTGCTTTCTAGTCTCAGCTCAAATATTTACTGAAATGTGAAGATTCAGGTGAGTCTTTTAATCCACCTTTGCCATTTGATAAACAGAAAAAACTGTAACAGGTCATATGTGCATGCACACGTGTGCTGGTGTATACTTTCGGGGGGGATGCAGAACAACTGACAAAAATAGCTACTAATGCAGTCAGAGACTAAACCTCTTCATTAATTTTGAAGCCAAATTATGGATGCTCATTAACAAGTCAAGAGAAAGCACAAGACAAGCCTTCACTCTAGCTCTTGCTGTTGTATTTCTGGATGCACACCGACAACCCAAGCCATTTATTTCAGTGCTGAGCAAGGGGAGGGAAGCTGCTTCTTTTCTCTTCCCACTTATTTCAAGGACTCCGGATTGCACAGCAGGCTTAATTACCACACAGCCAACTACAGATCCCTACCTGTGATGACAGAGAGGAAAAACAATCTCTACTGTACACATCTACCAGGGAAGACATTCTGTCATTATCTTAGTGGTACTTGCCCCCACCACTCAACGGTGCATGAAATTCTTCAGTTTAAGAAATACAGAGGCTTTTTTTTTTTTTTCTCCTTCTGTTTACCATGACAGAGCATCAGGAAGAAAGCATGCAGCAAAGATCGGCAGCTACACCAAGAATTGCCTAGTGCATCCACTAAGCAGGACACTAAGTGTAAAGTTCCTCCTTTTAACTATCCTTGTTGGGAGCTGAAGAAAAAAGAGTAAAGTCCCATTGACATAATATCCATGCAGATCTTGTGACTTGTAGGAAAGGTCACTTGATCAAACTTTCACACTTCCTCTGTGTGAACAGTTCTAACATTACCATTAAAATGCATCCAGCTACTATTTAGGGTACATAATTCATCCTAAAAGACACCCTTTGCAGCACTGGCCATAAACTCATTACACTTTTTTAAGGCTCCAAATCAATTCTTTAGACTCGCATGATTAATTAAAAATATAACATATCTACCTTTTTCAAATATGCAAAAGTGATGGTGCTCATCAGAAATAATCAAAGAAACCAAGAAGAGTTTCTAAATGCAGCTGTACTTGACATCCTGCATTCCAGAAAAACATAAGCAGATTTGGAAAAAAGCAGAAGACCTCTCACTTTCAAAACACATCACTCCTTCAGTCTGGATCATGTGGATCTCTGGTTTTAAAAGAGGAATAAATCTAGAAACCCTCTCTACTACAAATCTACATGAGAAAGCTTAATTTGTAGCTTTTGAGGAACTTGGAGCATTGGTCACAAGCTTCTGCAGCACAATTATAGTTACAGCATGGCTACAGTCACAATAGCACATGCATGTGAGAAGCATTAAAAAACCTCAACATTAGGTCTGGAAGTGATGGAATAGCTCTGAATGTCACCATTGAAGGAAGGGCAGAGCTCCCTTGCCCCAACATTATAATTAAAAAAATTCTTAAACTTGTACCAGGTTTGTCTTTGGTCGGCTCAGCTCAGCTGAGGCTCTACTGGGTTGCCACTGGGAGAATTCAAGCAGTCTCCAAGAAAATTTGAAAAATATTCTAACAGAGAACTACCAAAACATTATATTTCCTAAAATTACTTCCACTCATTTCAGCACTGACCTTGGTTTTGGGGGGAGTTAGGTGTTCTTAAGCAAATATTTTATGTAAACCAAGTATTTTTGTTCGGCAATGTCAGACTATAGATTTTCACAACACAGAACATTAATTCAGGACCTGTGCTAGGAACTATCTACTTCTTCATCTCTGAAAAAGCAAGCAAATCATAGAATCACTTAGGTTGGACCTTCAAGATCACGAAGTCCAACCATTAACCTAACTCTACCAAGTCCACTGCTAAAACATGTCTCTAAGCATTGCATCTACATGACTTTTAAACATATCCAAGGATGGTGATTCAACCACTTCCCTGGACAGCCATTTCCAGTGCCTGATAATCTTTTCAGTGAAGAAATTTTTCATAATTTCCAACCTAAATCTCCCCTGGTGCAATTTGAGGCCATTTCCTCTTACCCCCGTTTTACATGGCTCCTTTCCCAAATTTCTTACCAGAAAAAAAAAAAAAAAAAAAAAGGCAGAAATTGGTGGTGCAGAAACTATCCAAACTTTATTAACAAGTAACAAACCTCATTTTTGCATTCACTTCAAACTTGTGTTACTCTTCTAAAACATGATATAAAAGTAACTCCTAAAAACAATATCAGCTAAAAAAAATAATAAAATTTGGGTAGTTTGTGCAATGGTAATGCTGTTACTGGAATTTAGAAATCAGTAAAGCTTGGTTCGTTCAGCATTAACAAATGAAAATGATCTTTGTACTCAGTTTCTTATGATAGGAAAAATAAATAACTCTTAACTCATCATAACTCTTTAAAGGAAACAGACTTAGTTTTCTTCTTAATGCAATTATAAACTAATAGCTAGGAATTATAAATATACAGTATAAACATACTGCTAGCAAAACAAACGTGATACAACTTCCCTAAGTTCTTCAGTACTTCCATAAGAAAAACCTACCAGGAAGCCCAGGGGCATTGGTAACAGCTGAATTATTGTTGCCATTTGTGTCACTGAAGTTAGCACCAGCTACCTTCATGTAGCATGGCTGCCACATTGTCAAAAACATCTAGAAGAAAAGGAGACCGGCAAAATTTAAGTGATTTTTAAATGCAGTAAAGCAGTGGACAACATAGCGTGGTTTTAGCGTTTTCTGCCCCATTCCAAAAGGCATTCCAGGAGAGGAAAGACTCCAGCCAGAGTGGCCACACCCACCCCAGCATGCCCTTTGTGCGTCCATCAGGAGGCCAGACATCCGTCACCCAAAACCCTGGAAAAAGGAACGGCCGCCCCCCCCCAGGCATCGGCAGCGCCTGGGAGCCCTGCGGGAAGCCGCTGGCCCTGCCTGGGGCACCTCGGGGAGCGGAGGGGGCTGAGGGAAGGGCTGACACACAACGGGGCTGACAAGAGGCACTGCCCGGTGGAGTTCGGAGGGTGCGTCGTGCAGAGGCGAAACACTGGGACCTCGCTGGAGCTACGAAAAGGCAAAACGGCCGATTGCATTCAAAGAGCCTTCCCAGCTCCTGGCTTTAAAAGCACTTCTCAAGGCCGTTCCCAAAAGCTGCGTTTGCTGCTCTGCGGCTAGGGTGCTGTGCGGGCAGCCCAGGAGGGGTGCAGGCATCCTCCACCCCCAATTTCCTGCCCGCTACACCTAGGGCACATTTACTACTGCCCCTTGCTCACTCAGCAACCTTTCCTCTGTGCCTCCTACTCATCTCAGTCCACCACCTTTCCCACCCCCACCACTCCCTGCCTTCCAGATTGCACTTCTACACCTGCGCCTCCCATCCTTCACCCACTGCCTTGTCCCATACCCTCCCCTTCCATCTATCTCTTCCCACCTGTCCAACGGCTTTTCTGACATCTGCTCTCACTCTAAGCCCTGAGCTGCTCACATAGAACCTCTCCTACTCCTCAACAAGCTGGAGGAGTGGAGGACAGATGGAAAGCGTAGGACGAGATAGGCATGCCACAAGAGCAGAGGCACAGACGTGAGGCAGAAGCTAGAGAAGAGGAAGCAGCCGAATTAGGAAGAATTTGGGTCAAGAGAAGATGAGTAGTAGTAAAAATACAACATTGCTGCCCTAGTATTATACTCTCTGTAGTCAGCTTCTAAAGGCTACTGTTGACAAACTACCTTCCTAGCTGGAGCTGTTCTGGGATGCCTAAGAGCTTCAACTCTGCCTGTGTCAACAGCTGCATAACAAAAGTAAGGGATCGTATTCTACACTGCTGAATGATCTCTTGTTGGTTTGGCAACATCAAGGTATAACAAGCTACACACCCCATGCTCACTGTGCCTGTACACTCAGGGCACCAAAGCCTCAAGATAACATTATCCTCAGACAACATGGCCATTACTACATTTTACTTTACATCACAAAAAAGTTACTTTCAGTCCCACATGCAGTTTCCTGATATTCTTCAGTACGTGGTGTCTCAAACTACTGTCCTAGTGCCATGGCTAGAGCTGCAAAGCAGCAGCAGGTGAAGAGCACAAAAAGCACAAAGGCAGCTGCATAAAGGGAGCAGGATGTCAAAATTTCCACAGAAATGTCTGTGGAAAAATGGTACAGAGCAGAGATGGGGGTAATAACATCTAACAGAAAGAGCCAGCGCCAGAACAAGACATCTGTCTGCAGCCACAATCAATGCTTTCAACCCAACCTGGTCCATCAGGAGGTATGGGAAGAGCTGCTAACAATCAAGCTAGTATTGCTATGATGAATAATAGTGGCATTAAGTTAATATAACTCATCAGATCCTAATTAAACCACTCCATGTTGCTAATCACTCTGTGTATCTCAAGTGGTCTTTTGCAGCATGCCTGACTCCAGTGAGGGTGGGCCAATCAGTTCTCTAATGAGCCCTCACTTGCACAATAGCTCTGTGGACCTTACATGCAGCCAGAATACACAAAATTAACCAACAAAAGCTGTTAAGATTTAGTCTTCCTTTTCTTCTGACCATGCAGAGGAATCGTATGCCTATACAAACACATACATCACCAACTCATCAAAATAGTTCTGCAAAACCAAGCTGATCAAATATCTGCTCTAGTGGAATTTACCTATATTGAGCTCTCTAATTAGTTCTTTCATCTTTCCACATGAAAAACAACACCATCTCATTTCTTCTGAGATTTGTTAGCTTAGGAAAATTAATCCCTTTCACAGAATTTGATAGGTGTGGATCGGTATCATTTATAAGACAATGAAATATACATCATTCATAGCATGCAATAGAAGATGTCCACAGCATGAGAGAGAACAGACTGGGATAAAATTATTATTTTCCTTCCAATTTCTTCTGCATTTGGTTGAAGTGCATCAGTCTCTTGACTTTTCACCGAACAGATACAGCTTTCACTGTATTTCACAGCCTTTTTTTGTATGAGTCAAGACATTCTCTTCCTCTCTTTTTTTTTTTTTAAATGAAACTGAAGCACTAAGTTCACATTTAGCTTCCATTAAATCCATGAGAGCCTTCTGCTGCTCTTGCTGGAGTTAACAAGACCTTTGCCATGAACATAAATGCTGCCGAGTAGAATCAGTCATTTATAGCAAGACTACTCTCTGTGATCCCAGTGTATTTCAGTGGAGCACCAGAACATCACACTTTGCTTTCTCACTAGCTCCTACCCACATTTTCATATCTGAGAGTTTTCCCGTGGGCTTTTTTTTCCTGTAGGCTCTACTAACCTAGCAAAATCACAATGCCTTTATAAACCTTGCATATTGTTGAAGTGTGCAAACCCTAAAATAGCTTGATCTCACCAAATTATACTAAAGCCTTATAGGCTAATGGCCGAGCCTTATCCAAGACTTCTTTAGCTGAGTTTCATGCTTGAACTTGATCTGTGAGTTATTGAATTGGTCATTAGGAAATACTGGCCACATCTCTCACAGTCATGTATCTGAGATAAGAAAAGTCTGTTTCTGAGGTCATGAAAAAAAAAAAAAAAGAGCTGAAGAAAACGTGTTTCTTTGCCATAAGATGTAAACTCTCAGACTTTAATAGGACAAAATTAAGCAAAACATGAACCTTCAACCAAAAACCCCTATGTTTATGGTTGCTTATGATACGACAAAACTATGAACACTTTCATTAAAAACTGCATGTTCTTGTGAGTGCCACAATGGGAAGTACTTCACATTTGATCTATACCTATACCTAGTGATACCTACCAGCAAGTAAACCTGCTGCAATTTTTCTAAGTTATTATTAACATGCACCAATTTATATTTACTACCTCAGTATCTGAGAGCCTGAATGACAGACAAGAAGCCTGAGACACTAAGTGCAAGAGAAGAAAGTCTTCCTCATCTGTTGGCTTCACTTGACTGTTCATGTTCCCACTAACTTCTGGAACAAGAAGCTGCTTCCTTTTTTCTCTCTGTACATATCTTCACATATCTCAAAATAAAACCAAAGGCATTTCACAAACACTTCCTACATGAAAATCTAAGAGGAAAACAAGTTCACGTGAAGTCTTTGCCCTTCTGTTCAGTGACCCCAGATGCGAGTTAGAGGAGGACAATGATCCCCTGAAAGTAAACTCACTGTTTCCATGTGTGCAACACAAAGTGAGTCTGGGAACTTCAAACATGAAAGCTGTTATGCTGAATTCTCTTCGTCCATTGTGTGTAGCTTATTTTGTACAGAGAAGAGTTAAGACATTTTTATATTAGTAAGTCCCAATTTTATACTCATTCTCAATATTCATTATTATTTTGTCAGACTGTATTAAAGGATTTAACCTCAAAATTCCTAGGTGGAAGAGGTAAGAACTATCAAATGTCTCAGAGAAGGAAACTGAGAAGCATGACTCAGGAGACAGCAATGAAATTAAGAGTTTAATATATGAATAGTTATTCCTTTCCTGAATAAGTAAAAACGTTTGTGGTTTCAACGGATGTGCCCATCTCCATTAAAACCCAAAATCTGATTATTGAAGTTTTCTCTCTACTTTATTATCTAATCACTAGGATAACAATGCTACGTTAGTTTAATTTCAGCAAAATAAAGTTACTAAGAATTTCTATGTAATGCACATAAGCATATTTTGTGTTATAAAAAAGGACAAAGAAGTAGATTACATTCTACTTTCACAAGTAATATGTCCCATTTCTTCAAACTCAATATAAAACTGTGTTCACTCTATTCCAAAAATAAATTTAATAGAATGGTGATTTTTTTTATAAGTTTAAGGTAAATTATCATAAAGTATTTCATTCTTCACTGCCTCTGCTTGCTTATATGGGAACATAATGAAGACTGACGTTATATATTGCTTCTTGGTCTCACCTTCTAACTCTGACCTTAACTAATAAAACCAGTAAACCTGACCCATAGAAGTATGTAGGCTTTGGATTTCAAGTTAGACATATAAACATCCTAACAGTTTCGTATGCTTATATTTACAGTTCCCAGGAATTGAAACACTCAAGGCACAAAACATCCATAAACACTCCAGCATCATGTGACAAATTGTAGCTAATTTTAATCACGTAAACAACAAGGGTCCAGCCAACAGCACACTGAAGTTATTTCCCTTTTAATTTCAGTCTTACTGAATCTCTAAAGGTAATTATCATTTACACATGGACACTCTAATCCTATTGCTAAAGAAAACACATCAGATAAGACACATGGAGCACCACAGTACGCACCATCTTTTAACCTTTCTTGACTAAGAAACCACACAATCAAGACAACAACTGTAATTCTACTTATGGAAAACAGTTTTCAAACCTACTTCAGAATGGCACATGCTCAAAAATGACCCATGCAACCATAATTCTGCAGTGTCAACATGCACTCATTCCAGAACAGGCCTAGGAAACGTTACAGATGCCACCAGTGTTCTTACTACAGCACCCAGCCAAGGAACACGGAAAGCTCCCACGGAGCAGCACACTGGCAGAAGTCTCCATTCAGCCAGAGGAAGCTGGGAAGCAGAACAGGAACAGGGCTTGCTCCCCAAAGAAGAATTTCCAGCTACAATATGTGAGCCCCACTAAGTGTCCGAAAATTATTTTATTTTTGAGAAAGTCAAGAGCTCAGAAAAAAAATACAAACTACCTTTCAACTGACACAGAAATACCAGCTAAATCCAGGCTTCTTCCAGTGCCTCAAAGACCTCCTAAAATAAAGTGTTAACACACTTCAAAAAAATCTCAGTCTATTCCAGCCTTGTGAAGACCATCACCCTCCTCCTAATGAAAACTCACCTTCAATTTAATTAAAAAAAAAAGAAAAACACTAAAAAAACAAAACAAAACAAACAAACAAAAAAACACACACACACAACAAGAAATCCCTATCGGTCCATGAGAACATGGGCTTAAACCAACCAAGACTGTCATCCTGCTTCTGACACCAAAACCCATTCTGGGTCATCTGAGTCCTTGGCAGAGGTGTAGTTGCCTGTAGTACCTTCTGCAGAAATTCCCTAGGGAGCCAAAAGTGACAGCATCTACACACCTTTCCCAGCCCATGTCATTCCTCCCATTCTCCAACTGCATTGCCTGTGCCAACTGCAGACAAGCTTCCCCAAAAAAAAACAGGAGACACCTGGCAGGCCAGGAGGTAAAAGGTCACAAAGGCAGAGAAATCCTTCACAGTTAGAAAACAAAAAACCTCTAATTTCTTCATCCTAGATATCTTCTGTACAGAACTGAAGAACAAATAATTTGGAACTTATATAGCATAGCTTTTACTAAAAATAAAACACTGCTGTCCTCCTTTCTCAGAAGACCTCACTTCTCTGAGAAGCTGTGATAGAGCTGGATCACACAGCCGAAGAAATACTTCTTCCAAGTAGGATTATTAACATGCCTGTTGCTGAATATTTAATCTTTCAATGTCTAATTATTCAGAAGGTTAAAAAAGTGACAAATTTTATATAAGCAGTACTGAAATAAGAAACAGGAGCACAAATAATACAACAGAAGTCTGGTATGGAAACAGTTTTGTTTCAAACTATATGCTACAATGAAGAATTAAAAAAACCAAAAAGACAAATGCTTTTGGACTTCATCTGAAGCATCACAACACAAAAATCAGGCTTCACTGACAGCAGGCCGCTACTTATCAGTTAGATACACCTCTAACTGTGAAGCATAGGTCTATGTAACAGCAGAATCTCCTCTCAAATTCTGACACACATCATCTAGTGTCAAACTTCTGTTACATGCCGGGTTTTACATGTTGACACTTCACAAATACATCTTTTCCTGACAGTTCCTTTACCAGCTAGCTCCAATGACAGATGATTGAAGCCAGCGAGTAAATGGTGTTGCTTCTCTGTATTTTTGGTGCAGAGAGTAAATTTGGTGTAACAACAAGCATTTGTCCCCCAAGACAAGTGAAATACTGTTCTTAAAGGTCAGACCCATCCAACTTTACAGATTCAAAGCATCAGAGTGACACTCCTCCCAGAGCATGTGTCCTCCAAAGAGCAGTTACCTCTTTGCAATGTGCCCGACAGGAAAGCTGGGCAGCAGCAGCCCTCCTCTCTGCTCCACAGGAAACCAAGTGGCAGGACTACACCATCGCTCCCAAAGTGAACAGTGTCACATTCTCTACAGGAATCATCCAGACCCAGAAAATGGCATGAAGCACAACAGGGCCCCCGCAAAATCTGCTGCTGTGCCAAGAACATGCTCCAGAGCTCTTACGTACTTCTGCCCAGAGCCAATGGGTTGAGATGCTCTAGTTAGCCTATCCACCAATATACTCTCAGCAAGGAAAGCAACAAAGGAAGAACAAACAGGTAGTTTGCATCAATATCTCCAATGAACATAAAAATTGGGAAAAAAAAAAAAAAAGAGAAAACCATCCATGCAATCCGCTGAGCTAATGAGGAAAACACTTGGATACATATTCTCATGAACACAAGCTACATATGAAACCAAAAAAGCCAGCAACTACATCACTGATTACAAAACATTAATGGTTTTTCACCAGAAAGTTACTTTGAAACTTTTCCAGTATTTTTTTTTTGCATTTCTCATAATCAGCCTCATAGAAAATTAATAAATAAAACCACAGACTTGGTTTCACAAGCTCAAGTTCAAGTTTAGTTGTTTTCCTTCACACCATGAGCACAGAGTCATTATCTTTCCTGTACAAAACAAAAATAATTTAATTTTAAGATAATTAATAGCACTCTATACAGCAGTCTAGACAGTCACTGTCAACAGAAGTCCAAATTGCTTGAGAGGAGACTGGCTGCACAGCTACCACAGACTCATTTGGAGATTCTATTTTCAGCCCAATAAGTTTTATTCCCCTAATGCCTCTTCAGTTTTAGGAAAAGCAATTCCAATTTCAAGACACAGGCCTTCTCAGCTACAGCTTTTCTCCCTGCCTGCCTTTGCTTTCCCCACTTCCTTTCTCACAAACAAGCTATTAATTCCTAAATAAATTGAATGACTAGCACTTAACATGGGGAGCCACAAGGGTACGTAGGCTCCTATCTCCTGTTTAGAGGCCTGTTTAAACAGGAATTAAAAGGCTAAATGCTTCTGTGGCTTTAGGCCCAAAAGCTCAGATCTGCAAACACAGGGACCTGACCTCACCGGAATGGTCCCTTGGGTGACCACAGATGAACTACACAGGCCTTGGAGAGGTTCTCCAAAGACAAACACCATTTTCAGAAATTTTCTACTGAGATGCAACAGACTGAACACAATATTAGGAAACTCCTTCATGCTCATCTTCTGAAATGCTGAAGTGCAAGTTCTGGTTTACACTCTGTCTTTGCATCTCCCTAGCGCTACTAAAACCAAGTCACTAATTTCACACCCAGTCTGCTTCTAAAAATTAAGCACTGCTTTCAAGACACAGCGGCTGCCCTGAGCGCCAGCATTACTTCATCCAAACATCAACACGGTGTTTGCTTCGCAGCTGTTGCCCAGAAAACACGACCACCTCCAGGTCAAACACTTGTGCGGCAATGCCAGGCTGGAGCACATCTCTTCCTGACCCACACGTAGGAACGACTTAAGCACCCTCCTTGTGAATGGCCTTTGATGTCGCTTTGAGCAGTGTACTCAGAATAGCACTCGTGATGCCTTTGAAGTGTTATCTCCTCCGAACCCCCGAGTGACCCGGGGCGGGCGGTGCCCCTTCCTCCAGCCTCAGGACCAGCCTCAACCGCGGCGTCGGCGGGACACGGCCGCAGGACACCGGCTGGCCCGGCGAAAGCCGCAGGG
>NW_008587763.1:0-3084 GCF_000691845.1 Merops nubicus
CTTTGAACTTGACTTTGAATCCCATTTGTAAATGTTGACTCAAAAAATGCTTTGTATAAGCCAGTGGCTTCTTGATATTTTTATTTCTTTTTAATTGCAAGATTGCAAACAGAAAGATATTTTTGTTCTGAATATCTTCCAGGTTAAATGCTGCTTTTCATTCCTTCGGCTAGTGCTCAGGTGCAGATGCTTTTCCTCTTTTTGCTGTCTTTGTGATACCCTCTTCCCAACAGCATCCTTTGGCAGAAGTTTATCCTTGGATTTGGTAGTCGACTGTGTTAGACCCTGCCTGTAATGCACTCGCCTTCTTCCTTCAGCACCCGTGGCACCCGAAATTACCTCCATAGAATACTACAACCACCTATTGCACGTCACCTGGACCTATGGAGGAGATGGCACCGACCTTTCTCATTCCAGGATGCTGCACTGGGTGGTCATTGCAGAAGGAAAGAAAAAAATCAAGAAGAGTGTAAGTTTGAGTGGGGAAAGTGTCACTCATTTCTTTGTGGTTGTTTTTTTTTTTTTTTTTTTTCATTCAGTTGATAACCTTGTGTTACAAAGTTCAAGCAAGTTGGTTAAGATTGGTCGGAGCCTGCTCAGTTATTTGGCAGTTTTAGCATGAACTTCCAAAGACTCAAGCTCTCAAAAGAGCTTCTTGGGCAAGATGGTTCTAAGGGGATCCAATGCAAGTGTTGCTAACTTAGGTAAGAATTGAGAAATAGCTTATGAACTTCAGAAGTTCAGTTTTGGATTGTATCTGTTTTCAGGCCTGTAGATGACTGAAGTCAGGCCCTGAGGTCTATTTTCAAGTCATCTGCTCTCCAGGTGGGTGTTGGACCTACCCAGCTGGATTTAATTTGCACTTTTTAGGCTATCTGAAGACTTACCTGTATGTGTCTTGTGTACCCTGCTTAGAGATATCTGAAGCCATTTAATTTCCTCTAAAATTGCCCTGGACTGAAATCCATGGCTTGTTTAGCATTTTGCCCAATGGAAAGAACCTCAATGCAAGAGTGCTCTCATTGATGTGAGGCAGATTTTCATTTTGCCTTAAATTCTCACTGGCCATAGAGAAAATACAGCCTAAGGTTTCCTTCTTTTTGCACTGTGGTATTCTGCTGCATGTTATAGCTTTCCACAGTTCCCAGTGTCACTGGGAACTGGTTCATGTACCAAGCCCAGAGCATACAGGAGTCCTCTGCTACAATGCACAGAAATTTCCTTCTATTATATTAAACTAGTAATAAGTGATGAGGCTGATTTTACAAGAAAGAGGGATGGTTTGTGTGATGCTGAACAGCTGGTGCCTGTAATTTTTGTAGGTGACACGCAATGTGATGACTGCTGTGTTGAGCTTGCCTCCTGGGGACATCTACAACGTTTCAGTGACTGCTTGCACTGAAAGAGGCAGCAATACTTCCCTGCTCCAGCTCGTGAAATTGGGTAAGAAATGTAAATTATAAACTCACTCCTTCTCTCATTTGACTGTAAAAGTAACTGTGTCAGCGTATTCAGCATCTTCCTTGTTTCAGAGTCATGTACCTGTGACTGCAATTCTTTTGCAAAGCTATAATCTTCACCTCACCTTGCTATGAAAATTGTCCCATTCCTGTATGTGAAGCTACCTTCCTAAAATAGTATCACTTGATGGGAGCAAAACTGGGAGAATTGGACTGTAAGCAGGAGAGTGGAAATCACTTAATGCCTTGTTGGGAGAACAACTCTTCTTCCTAGTTGCTTCCTTAAGGTCTGACACACAGGCAGGTTTTGGGAACTGCAACTCAGGTGTCACAGATGAACTTTTCAATACAAAGCAGAACCTTTTTTGTTTCTAACAAGCCTGTTTCTGAGTCTGCACTTTGCCCCCTGGTCTGGTCTCCTCTTCTCTCTCCCTGGATATCTCCGTAGTCTTTCAACACTAAAAATGTACACTGAGATACAAATCAATGACAGTACTCTTTACAAAATTAATCCAATTCATGGCAGCATCATTTGTGTCATCTACTCAGAGAAATAAGAAAAGATTTAGAAACTTCATCCTTTATTTAAGACTTAAAAATATTACTTCCTGCCTAAAGTCTTCCTTTACCTGTGAGGAAGACTGGACACTATGCCATTATTACCCTGAGAGATTTTACTTCACTTCTGCATGCACATAGAATTGTTGAGCCCTAGATACCTAGACCTGTGAAATTTTGAAGTGTGACTAAGTGCTTTTACAGGCATTAACTCCACTGTGAAGGTGGGTTAGGATGAGTTAGTAAAATTCAAAGTGGATTATCTTCTCTGCATGCATAATAAACCTTTCCTGAGATAGTGAAAGAAGCTAAAGGGCTCTATAACTTCTAACTAAATTAAAGGTCTTGAAGCAATAATTTTCTATTCATCTTTCTCATTAGGTCTTACTCATATCTCTTAAACAGTGCTGGAGCAAGAAGTACAGCTATAATAATCTGAAGTTCTTCCAGGTCCTTTTACCAAAGGGAATATTTGAAAGATGTAGAAAAATTCCATAGATTTTCCCTGTGCAAGCCCTGTCCACTGCTTTCCCCATGCTTTGTGTCTGTGCAGCGTTACATGTATGTAACTCTTCATTTCCAGGACTGAGTGGGTGGGTGTGTTAGGGTGAGTATATCCCCCCACTACCATTGTCTAAATATTGTGGGGGAGTATTTAAAAATACTAGCTACCTTTATCTTTCAGGCAGGTCCACAAGAGCCATGTATTATTCATGTTGTATGCCCTGCAGCCAGGCTGTATGTTCCTGTTCTTTGCTTATGGACAAGCAGGCTCTTGAACTGATACATGTATTTTGCTCTTGCTCTCTCACTGATAATGAAAAGAAGGTGGGATGAATTCTGTTTCAGTAAATCATTTCTAGACCTCTGGGTTTGGGGGGTTTGTTTGGTTTGTTTGGTTTTGTGGTGTGTTTTTTTTTTTCTTTATGCTGTTTGCACTTTCAACAGTCAATAGTAAAAATATTTTACCAGAGGTTTTCCTTCTCTCTGTTTCTGAGGGAGCAGTGGGAGTTGTAATTAGCAGTAGTGCTATTAGATGACTCAGCACTTGGCAGTCACATAGGCA
>NW_008587764.1:0-354 GCF_000691845.1 Merops nubicus
GGGGTGGTGGAGCTGCGGGTGTGGGGTGAGGGGGGAGCTCTGGCCGCTTCTCCTTGGCTTTAATTTTTGCTCCGGTGGGGTGCCCAGGTGCTGCAGCCCCCTCCAGGGGACCTGGCAAAGCCTCACCCCCAGTTCTTGAATCTGAAGCACGGGTCTGCTTCACCCTACTTAAAATAACTGAGTGCTCCAGCTGGGGTGCGGGAGGGTGGGTGAGTGTGTGGCTCCTGGAAGGCTGGGAGATGTCCTGGTTGTCCTGATGTCCTCCTGCACCAGCCTGGTCTGGAGGTCACCCCCGGGTCCTCCTGCACCAGCCTGGTCTGGACGGCACCCGCGGGTGCTCCTCCACCAGCCTGG
>NW_008587764.1:392-15052 GCF_000691845.1 Merops nubicus
GGGTCCTCCTGCACCAGCCTGGTCTGGAGGGCACCCCAGGGTCCTCCTGCACCAGCCTGGTCTTGGGGGCACCCCAGGGTCCTCCTGCACCAACCTGGTCTGGAGGGCACCCCAGGGTCCTCCTGCACCAGCCTGGTCTGGGAGGCACCCCAGGGTCCTCCTGCACCAGCCTGGTCTTCAGGGCAGGTGGCACCTCCAAGTCAAATTGGTTGCAAGCTGAGTTGGCACCGAGGTGACGCCCCAGCCCTGTGGTTGCTTTGCCCCTTTGGGTGGTGTTGGGAGTGTGTCCTCTTTGTAGGACGTAGCCAAGAAGTTAATGATGTGAAATGGCTCCAGTTATGGGGGGAAAACGGTAAAAATGGCTTAAAAAAAAAAAGGCTTAAATGCTGCTGTTAGGGGTGTGAATAAAGACACTTTGAATGAGGGAACTATTTCTCTGTGGTGTTTTTTTTCCTCCTGCCAGTGCTACTCTCAGGGCCAGTGTAGGAGAACAGTTCTCCATGGAACAGTTTTTCAAAGATGAGAAAGTTCAACTTTTTTTTGCTGCTGTTGGGAAATACCCAATTTTGTCAGTATAGTGCCTGTGACTGTGACCCCAAAGCTCTTGGGAAGCATGAGCAGTGCTCGGTCCCAGGGGAGGCTGGAGCAGCCCGTGTGGGTGAGGAGGGGTCCGGGGGGCTGGCATCACTGAGGGTCCTCTCCCTGCTAGGGAGAATATTTTAGGAATGCTGCTGCACAGGCTCAGGGGGAGCTTTGGCCATGGGCTTTGGGAAGATGCACAAAACCCAACCACCAGGGACTGGAGCAGAGCTTGGAAACAATCCTGGCTGACTTCTCTGATGCTGCGTGAGGTAAGTGGTGCCTTTATTTTGCTAATAAACTCCGGCAGGACTGAATTAGATACTTTTTTAGGATGAAACAGAACACACAGTGCTCCCTGAATAACTTTTTCCTTGCCTTTACAAGGTTAGAAGGAGCTGGAGCTGACTCAGACACTCGCTTTGTTCCTTTCAAGTATTTTACATTTGGAAGGAACAATAAAGGCCAAGTCTAATCTGCAGGATGGATAAAGCTTCTGAGGGGTCATTAATTAACTGCTTTAACCTGTTCAGCAGATGAAGGGTTGTGTAGCCTGAGCTCCTGGAGTCTTGATCTCTTTCCATTAAATGGTTTTTGTCTTGACTAGCTTTTCTTTTGAACTTCATTGCTTTATAATAGCACATGGGAAGGATGCTTTGAGCTTCTGTTGCTACAAAGATCACCTTTGTCTTGCAAAATAGCACCGGACTAAAAGAAATACGAGTTGAGTCTTCCTTGCACCACCGATACAATTTTAATTAAGGAAAAATGGCTGGGTAAAAAAAATACCCTCCTATCTGGAAGTGATAGTCAGGGTGATGGGCTCACTGAAACCTGTGAGGTTAAAGCTCCTTACAAGGTGACAGCAGGTTGTGTTTAAACCTCACTTTGGAAGTTTGAATAAATATATCGTCCTGGGCTAATTAGAATGTGTGTGTAATTGGTCTGGGATCTAACTGTGCTGTGGGAAGGGATGGATGGAAGCCACTGGAACCCCTTAAAAGGATAATAACTTGTAGAACTTGACTATTTGTCTTCTCTCTCTTCACTGTTCTGTTACTGTTTAATAGTTGAGCATTTTTTTGGTGTTAAAAAGCCCTTCAGGTTGCTGTTAGATCTTTTCTCCTTTGATGAGACAACTGCTTCTTTCAAAAGACAGTCGTTTAATGAAAATTTCCTGAGGATGGTGTTGTTCATGGCTTCATGGTTAATGTCTTGCTATAAAGAGGAGATCTGGTACCAAAATACCTGGGACTTGTTTGTGTTTCACACGTGCTTGTGAAACAAGGAACGTTTGGGAGCTGGCTGAACAGAATGACTTAAAACAATAGAAAATGAAAGTTATTGAGTATCTACTCAGTATTAAAAAATGTAATTGCAATGAAAGGGCTTCTCTAGGCACATAATTTTTAATGCCACATCCTCAGTAAATGCTTTTGGTTTTCCTCTTTAGAAATTGCATCTGTCTGGGGGTAAAAGGACCTCGAATGAGTTCTCAAATGAGTTGTGCTTAAAGCTCAGACAGGCTTCTGTTCCAGGTGCCTTCTGCTGTCACACAGGATGACCTCTCCCTAGTCCATTTTCTTTTGGTCAAAAAAACCCAAACTCAAAAAAAAACCCATTATATTGGTGTTATCTTTGCCTATTCATGCACCACCTTGGATTTCTCCCAGAACTCAGTTTTCTCTTTCCAGTTTTGCTCCCATAAGAGATGAGGATCAGCTTTTTCTTCTATAAACTTACCTACTTCAGCTCATAGGATGCTGATGACCCTTCCAACTTTTGCTCTTCCAGGAGAAGATTTTTCTCCATCCAAGTGAACTTTCTTTCCAAGTGACTTGGCTGCTGGTTGCCATGGGAAGTTATGACATCAGAACAGTTGCTAACACCAAGCAGCAGGATAAGGGAGAGGACACCCTTCCAGCACCTCCTCTCACTACTTTAAGAAACCATCAGGAGTCCAGCAGACTATGTGAGGTGGTAAATGGTTTCTTCTGAAATAGAGGAATTCTGGATGAAGGTCCCTACCTGTGAGCTGGTGTGGGCTCAGCTGGGGTCTGTGGGCACCTAGAGTGGAGCTGTGGTGGTGGCCATGGGCTTTCCACGCTGGTCAGGGCAAATTTGTGAGCACTTGGAGGTGAAGTGGACTTTGTAGAGAGTGATTATGTGATAACACTTGGTATAGTCTAAATATTTTGTGAACGAGTGACACCAGTGGGACAGAACTTCTGGTGGAAGCCAAACGTCCTGAGCTATGTGATTTTTTTACTTTAGTCTCACCAGAGAGAAATGAAATGTGAAGGTAAACACAGTAACTATGGACTCGTGATCCTGTGGTGATCCATGGGGGGCAGTGCCCATCCTTCTCCTTTCCTCCCACAGTTTCAGTGATCCTAGAGGTCCCTAACTGGTGCCAGGAGCTGAAGAGCTTTGCCACCCCCCTGTGGCCCCTCCTGCCAGGCTTTCCTGGGCTGCTCCTCACCCTTCCTCCTGGATCCTGGGTGATTCAATGGGAAAACTGCCACTATTTGGCAAGGCCAAATATTGAGGTCCCTCATCTTTCTAAACCACCTTTCATCTGAGTATTTGGTGGTGAAGTTTGTCTGTACCTATGGCTTGGGTTTTGTGTCCTGTGAGACAGGCACCTGTCTGTGGCTCACAGAAATAGAAACAAAGACTACGTGAAGGTCACTGAGGTGGCTTCATTTTCTCTTGTCCCAATTGCTTTACTTACTAGTGTAGAGCAAGGCAAGAGTGTTGCTCCAGAAAACAATCGAGGAAGGCATTAAAGAGCAGATGAGAAGCCTCTGCCCTTCTAAGGGGGAAGCAAATGAGGTGTGGCTTTAGGCAATTTTCCTCCTTAAAAAAAAACAACACAACTCCAGAGATCAGAGATTGTTTTATTTCCCCTCCCCAATAGGGCTGGCAAATGGTATAATCAAAATCAGGTCACAAGAGACCAACGCATGAAGGAGCAGCTGTTGCATGCAGTCATGCACAATATTTCTGGGCTAGAAATGATCCATTTAGTCTGTGTAATATATATGGAAATGTGCTGCAGGAGCACTGCTGAAAATAACCTATTGTGTTTGTACAGCCCTAACAAAGCTCATCTTGGATTTGTGGGCTTCACTTCCCTTTTATTTTTTGGGAAATGTCAGATAAACACAGGCAGTCTACCTTTTAGTCAGGTAGAATTACTTGACTGGGCTTCAGCTGTCTGTCTAGGCTTATTTTAGGCTGACATCTCTGAATGCAATACCTCCAGCACTGAAAGCAGAAACTAAAAGCTATGGAAAGAAAATAAAAATAAAAATCCTGCTGCAGAAGCGTCCTGGGTGTAGATAAAAGGAAACAAAGACAATGAAGTGTGGGGAGCGTTTCAGAGGTGTCATTCTGAAAAATCTGAGCTGAAAGGGGTTTTTACTCTTTTTACTCAAGGAGAACATTCTCTGTTTTAATCTCAAAAAGCCTTTTGAGGAGTTCCTTAGCAGCAAAAGCTGTTTTGCCCCCACCTTGTCTTTCTTGTAACGTCCTTTGAAGTTCTCTTCAAAGATAAAGCCAAACTTCCCATTTATTCTACAGACTGTAATGAGTATCCAGCTTTGTTTAAGCAATTAGCTTGGTGGGGTGGTTTCTGTTGCTGGTTTTTATGAAAAAGTTGCAAAATCCTGAGTGGTTTAGACATGTTTTGAAAAAACACCAAGCCAACAGCTGTGGATTGGACTAATCTGACAGTGTAGCAGCTGTCATAACAAAAGCAGAGCTGGTTCAAACAGCTTCTTTGTGCAGTGATTGAAAATGATTTCAAGGAAAAGATCATTTACTGGTTCTGCTGTGGTGGAGCTGTGGGGCTGGACGAGCCACTGGGGGGTTTTTGGGGTGTGATCCCCAAGAGATGAACGGGCTCTTCACCACTTCTTCAGCTTGGAGACTCAACCGTGTCCCAGTGCTCGGGTCTGGAGTTGGTTTTGGCAGCCCCTCTGGTCCTGGAGGTGCCTGTCTGGGTGATGGGAAAGCATTTCAACGTGCACACAAACCACATCTCTCATCAGAGGTTGCTCCAGTGGATGCAGATAATTAAGCAATGTGATTTGTAAAGAGGGCCTGAACTGTAGCTTTTTTAACTATCAAATTAGGCAACCTGCTCTAGAGATTTCAGGTTAATTTACTTGTATTTTAAGACCCTTTTTTTCCCCTCTTTCTCCTCATTCAGACAGAAGTACTGGAGTAACCTTTAAAACAAGAGGCTTCAAAGTGACAGCAGCCTGTGCCTCTGGCTGTACTGAAGTAAGTAATCTACCACTGCATGAATGTTTTATGTATCCACAGCTGAATGAAGGAAATTGCAAGTTGATATAAACTGATGTTCTTTGTATTTGTTCATGACAACTGCAGCAATTACCTCCAATCAGTTAATTACAGCATCCTTCCACTTTCTTGAGTATTTGTTAAACTCAGGGTTCTTCTCTACCTGCTTCAGCAAAGAAGTATTTTCTTGTTATATTACAGGAAAATAATTGACTTTTAGTACTGTAGTGAAAGTCACTGATGTTTCCTCAGCCCACCTTGCTGCTTTCTCTTTTATTTATAGTCTCCACACCTGGAAATGTCTGAATATCACGTGAAGCTTCTGCTGTGTGTTCCAGATCGCAGGCATGCTAAGATAATAGTAAAGGAAAGTATCTGTCCTTGTTACACCTTAATTCTGTCATCTCTTTGCATCTAGCAATGCCTAAATCTAGAAATGAACTTAAATTGGACTTTCAGCACTGCTGGCTCCTAACTGACTCTCTAGCAGTGACTATTAAGGAAGCCAAGTTAATTGGAACGTTAAACAGCTCACTTGTACTCCATCTATTTAGATGATTTAGCAGCTTTCCATGCACACCAGCTATGTTCAGAAGAATAATTGTAAAACTAGTGGCTAACAAAGGGAAATTGATGCCACTTTATGATGGACCATCTCTTTTGTGCCTATATTAGACTTTTTAAATATAAAAGAATCGGATAAAGGATTGCTAATTAAGAGTAGAGCACATATCAGATGCCTAATTAGCACTAAACGACAAGCTATCTTGAGGATTGCTTTCCTCACTTATGGAATGTAAATGATTTCAGGCTTTTTGTTACATTTCTTTTTAAAGCAACTTTTCATTGTTACTGTGTGTGTAGGCTGGTGACAGGTGGAAAAACTGAGAAGCTTCTTGTTTAAATGAGTATGGATAAGGAGAACCTGGTCTGTTTTGTGTGACATTCAGGACTTTGTGATAACTCACAGTGAGAAGCTTTAATTATGTGCCCACAGCCTGCATTAATGAGTCTGTCTTTAAATATTAACAGGTAGGACAAACATTGCTGGAGGATGACTTGCCAATAGAGCAGACACAGGGACAGGAGGGATCAGCTGGCAGCAGTCCCCAGGGCACTCTCAAGGTTGTTTGCAGGGAAAGGGTATGGCAGCATTATTAACTTCCAGTATTCACCTCTCTACCTTTCCTCTGGGCACAAAACACTCCCCAGGTACAACCCTCAGGCCAGTGCCCCATCCAGATGATACCATGAGTCATGGAATCTCATTTCACTTACTAATGGAGCAGTACAGAAGCTCATCCTTTGGTCTCTTAGTCTGAAGCTTAGAAATCTTCCATCTTATCTGAATCTATCTAACATGCACTTTGCAGGGTAGGGATCCTGAGTCAACTCTGAGCAAATGAGCTTGCTCATAGCAGAGGAATTCTGGCAGGGGAGCCAGATGTTCCCTTCGGGGCATTCCACTTCCTTCTCAGCAGAGCTGTACCCTACAAGATGACTATCTTTAAAGAAGGTGCTCCCTTTTGAAGAGGAGATTGAGGAGAACTTTTTGATGTACTTGTCGGATAAATTCCACTTGGCATTTAAAATTCATCCCTGGACCAGCTTGAGACAAGTGATTCCCAGTGGATCTTTTTGCCCAAGCACTTACTTGTAAGATGTTAAATGTTGAGAGGAACAGTATTTAGGCTTCAGCCCTAGGAATGGACCCTGGCACGTGGTCTTATGATGGCACCCAGCACGGTGGGATTCCAGTCAGGAGTGGGGCCTGGGAGCAGTAACTGGGTGTCAGTTGTAGCCCTGGTTTCCTCTCATGCAGATGACTTTGAGCTGCTGTGATGAGATGAGGTATCCGGAGGCAAAATACTGTTTATTGTGCATTACTCACTGACTTGGGCAATAAATCACTTTTAAAGTATTTCTGTTTTCCAGCAGGATGAGAAAATGGTGGACAGGAGTATAATGATATACTGAATACCAATTAATATTCCAGAGGCATTTATATCAGACAGAGCAGACCACAGGCAACCAGCCTTTATTTTAACCCCATCTCTTGGTGATTTTAGCTCCTTCCCAAAAGTTTGGGGTTATTTTTTTGTAATCTGCAGAACAATCCACTTCAAATGAGATTATTTTAAGGCAGCTTCCGTTTGCTGAATCACTTCTCATCAAGAAGTAACTTGGTGTTTCATATGTCTGGGCACCATCCCTGTTAGACTCCTGTGATCACTGATGTGCATTTGCACTGGCTCATTAGTCTTCTGATAACACCAGCACCTCAAAAGATGAAGCAGCCTCCCCCTTGAAATGAAGGTGGCCTTGCTCTAGTGATCTGCAGCTTGTCTGGTCGCTGTGCCTGCTAGAAATGAAAAGCTTATGCACTAAGCTCATTGAATCTCTTGCTCTGCTTTATTTTTCAGCAGGCAAGTGGAACATCTAGTGATGGAACTGACACAGATGACCAAGGTGAAACGTGCTTTTCTGGTTCTTTGCCACCAGGAGGAATCAGGTACTGTGTATTTAACCTGTCTTCTCCTCTTATCATCAACCACCCTTCCTTTTTTCTCCATTTTGGAGAGGTTCCCTCATGGTTATCTGCAGATTGACATCTTGGAAAGCACAGGGTTCGTGGAAATTCTTTCTTAGAGTTTGCAGTGAAACTTCCCGGAGGAGATAAAAAAGACTCTCTGAAGTTGAAAAGTGCCTTAAGTGCAACGTTAGAGTTTGACCTGGGATTTCTGTGAGCCCCCTGTGATCAGAACAGCAAAGACTGCACTGAACTACTGAATCTGAGAGGGCATCCAGCACCTTCTGAGCAAAACCCAAGGCTTGTGCAGTCGTGTGGAGTTGTAACAGCACTTCTTGATGCTCAGTGGCCTCTAAAGGAGCTGTCTGGCTGAGGGGACAGGATTTCAATCAGCCTGTTTCAAGAGTGGATTTCTGGGGGTGGGGTGGGGGGGGTGTGAGGACGGCTGCTTCCTTTAATGGATGAACTTCAAGCAGGTTGTAAATGTGGGTGGCCTCTTTCCTGCTTGGATACTGAAAGCAGAGCAGTCTCCACACACTCCTTGGAGTCTCTTTTTCAGGTCTGAGCTGCTTATTACAGCTTTGTGAAAATCCACTCCCATTCTTCAGAGTTTTGCACGGGCAGAAGAGGAAACCCTGGGAGACCACGTCCTGCTGCTGTTAGAAAATCATGAAAGTGTGGGGGGGAGGTTTTTCCTTGCATGAGAATACATGAATCAAAGAGGTCCTGACCTGTAGATCTTGCTCCAGCTAGAGGCTAACTGGAAAAGTGTGTTTTTAGTGCTACTTGGCTGCCAGTCCTCCAGCAGCAGATCCAAGCACGTCCCAGAGTGTTGTTCTTGTTAATTCTGTGCATCCTACATCCCAGACACCTTTCCCAAGGTCCAAGAGGTGTCCAGTATGTGAGTCCAGCAGCTCTGGATTATCCCTCTGTGCCAGCAACACGAAAGTGGTGCTTGGGTTAATTTCAAAAGATTGTTGCTTTATAACCAGAATTCCTTTGTGATTTGTTGACTTATTTTTATTCTGCCCTAATTTCAAGATTCCTTTCTCATTTCATGGTAGGTTGGTATGTATGAAAGATAACAGATGTTGTCACTGTGAGGGCAGTGCTGAGAACTCAGATTGCCCAAACCACCCTCCTCCTGCTGGATCCACAAGGGTAAATAAAAGGCTGAAGAAACAGAGGAGGCAGCCACCAGCTCAGGGGAACACGAAGAGAGATGAACTGGAAAAAGAGACATTGGTGCTGGAAATTAGGAGGGACCAAGCAGAAGAAGAAGAAACCATTGAAAGTTTGATACCCACGCCTGTGAAGCTTGTGATATTTGCCCTCTTTGTGTTTGTGATCTTCATGCGTGTAGTTAATGGAGGTTAACAAATGATCTGCTCAAACATCCTGGGAGGGAAATAAAAGCACTGTCCTGATGACATAAGCAGTGTTTGGTGGTGACTACAAAACTGAGGAATGCAGTTTTTTTTTTCCTGCTACTTGTGAACAAGCTTTTCAGGCAGAGAATTAAAGGCTAGTAGGAGGGTGAAAACAGCCTGTGGCTTGTCTTTGCCTGGTGCTTGCTGTACCAAGTAGCTCCTCACTCTTGGCAGTGTTTCTTGCTGGGCTGTTTCTCCCTTGGTGAAGCCAAGTTTGCAGGTTGGTGCCCCATCTAGAGAGTTTATTCACTAGAAGGTGTTTGGAGTTCCACATGACTTGGTTTTTTCCTAAGCTGTGATTTATGCATCATTGAAAACTTACAGCCTCTCTGTGCTCTGGTTATCTTCTGTTTGAGAAATACAAATGGAGAGAACAAATTGCTTGCCAATCTGGCAGGAGAGGTGATGGCTCTAGCATAATACAAGCCGTGAGGGATGGAGAGAGGAGTTATTATGCCTGAACTACTGCTGAAAACAAATGCACTTGCTTCTTCAGGTCTATAAATGTTACTGAAAAGTGGGAAATGCTGGGAGTGAGAGCCTCCCATTGTTGGCCTGCCACTCTTCATCTGAAAAGGACCTAATTTTGTGTGCAGTATCATAAATCATAACACTTACATAACCCAGAAGTCATTGACATTTATTTTCCTTAAGCATTTAATGAGTGTTTTTCCTCTTCTTCCCTGAGCTGTCTCACTTCTCAGTCTTTGCCACCAGCCCCTTACCCTGCTTTGCCAAATTCCCTTGAAGGTGTGGATGGGATTCCTGACGAGCTGCCATCCCATTAGCACCCACCTCCTCCAGTTTAACAGCTCACCCCTGCCCTGCACCCCGGGGGACTGGGGCACTCTGCTCTGAGCCCCCCCAGATGCCTGGCAGGCTGCAACTGGGACCTGTCTCCCCAGTGTCTCTCATTTTCTGCACTGCAGCCTCCTCCACCAGAGACCTGTCAGCAAGGATCTCTGCTTGGCAGAAATAGCTCTGGGAGAGTAATGACAGCAAAATGGATGCTAAAGAGGGAAGAGCAGAAGGGCTGTAGCAGCAGAGGTCAATTATAATCCACTTCCCTGGACACATCTCTCTATTCTCAGAGACACCCCAGGATGGGCAGCAGCTGGGGCTGGGGAGTGGAAGCTCCTCAAGACAAGCCTTGGTCAGATGGATGAGACATCCTCATCTTCCTTCTGCATCTGCCCTGTTCTCCTAGGACTGTTTTTTCTCTGTGCTGCAGAGGTTTGAGCAGCTCAGGATCTACTCCCTGCTTCCCTTGGCTCTATTGCCTGTTAGCCACATGCAGCCAGGCTTCAGATCTTGCTGGTGCAGAAGGAATTTTGGAGCCAATCTGTAAGGAACAGGGGGACATAGAAGGGGGACACTGGTCAGAAGTGTTCCCCAAGCAGCCAGGCTGGAGGTGAATCCCTGGGGATGGACACACGAAGGGGTTTGGTGACTTGTGCTGGAGCCAAGAATAGAACTTCTTAATCCAGAGAGATTTGGGCAAAAAGTACATTGTTACAGATTAATGTCTTTGCCCATGAACTTAGCTTGGGGGATCAGCAAAACAAAGAAGTTCTGAGAAATGGAAGTGTTATGGCAAACTTTCAGAAGTCAAGATGCTTTGTTTCAAAGTATTTCATTTTCAAACCAGTGTTTTGGTCTTTTTTCCTCTTTAAAGCACAAAATCCTTCAACTTTTAAGCCTCAAAGGAAAGAAAAACAAAGTTCTCTGCATTTAAATGGAAAACTTTTTGGTACCGATTAGGAGTTAATTCACCAAAATCTATTAAAATACTCCTTCCTTTATAAAAAAATCAGAATTCCACACTGATGCTTTTTACCCACATCCCCTTTTCAAATCCATTCTTTACACAGTCTGCTCTTGCCTCTTATCTCTGCCTGCTCCATGAATGATTAACCCTCGCTTCCTTTGAAGACCAGGGAACAAAACGCTGCTGTTCAAAGTCTCTTTTTTCCTCTCTCAGGCATTCAGCTCTTTCTCAGAGCTAGCCAGGAGCTGTGGAAAACCCCAAGGCACTTTGTACCCTGCCCTGGGCTATCTGGGCTCTTGTTGGAGCGGTCAGGAAGGCAGATGTGATCCTCTTGGAACAGATTTGGTGCATGCAGAAGAGCTGGAGCTTGTGATGCCAACAAACAGGGGTTTATTGCTGTGGTTTCTTATTCTTTATAAAAAGCATCCAAAGCCAGATGCAGCCATAGCCCAACTAGAAAGCAGCTCCTTTCTTAGAGCTCCTTCCTGCTGCTGCTGATATTCTAACTGTAGCTCGTTTTGAGGGCGTGCTGGTTGGGTTTTAATGTTGGTTTGGGGTTTTTTCTTTCCCAGAAACTATCTTTTCCAAGTGCCTGTCTGTCCTGAAGTGATGTCTCTCTGTGTTTGTCAGATGGGCAGACACAGCTGGTGGACTTCTCCCCGTGGGTGAAATATTCTGATGAAGAGATCCTGAAGCTCTTGGCTCCTGTCTCCTCGTATTAAGGTGACTCTCAGCACTGTAACCAGCTCAGGGCCCTGCAGGAGAGAGAATTAATTAATTAACTAGTTAATTAACTGTCAGGTTGCCCAAATCTCTGGAAGAAATGACAGGGGAGGACCAAAGGCTGTCTCTAGTCCCCCTGAGTTGCTCTCCACTGCTTGTGCCAAAGCACTGGGGGCTCTGTGCTCCAGCCACTGCTGGCACAGAGATGCATGGGGAGGTCTTGGTCCTCTTGCACGTTTTTCCCCTTGGTCTAGAAGATCCTGATTCCTTCTACAAGAAAAGTCTTTTGCTGGGTTTCTGGGGGTGCTTTTTGCTGTTTTCCCCCTGTTTTCCTACCTGATCAAGAGTGCTCGTTGGATTGAGTTGGCTCAACCTGAAGTGATGCAGGTGAGAAAGAGGAAAATGAATTGTTACAGTTTGGCTTATTTGTGTAATTTGCAGGAATTCCTGCACCTCTCTGGCTGTTCCCATGGAAACAGATGTTGGAGCAGAGGAAATGGCTACAGGTTTTCAGGGCTGGTTTTTTAAATTTGAACAGTGACATCTCCTGAGTCACAGAATCCTTCTGGCTGGAAGAGACCTTTCAGATGGAGTCCCACAATCCCCCAGCACTGCCAGGTCCCCACTGCCCCGTGTCCCTCACACCACATCTCCACAGCTTGGAAACCCCTCCAGGGGTGGGGACTCCACCACTGCCCTGGGCAGCCTGGCACAGCCCTGGGCAACCCTTAAGGGGAAGGCACTTTTCCTCTTGTCCAACCTAAACCACTCCTAAAGCAACTTGAGGCTGCTTCATCTTGTCCTGTTGCTTGCTACATTGGAGAACAGACCCAGGCAGCCTGGAAAAGTTCCTCTCCTTTTTGAGGTGCAACTCTGGAGTGTCCCTGGCCCCTTCTTTGTCTTAAAAGCTCTTCAGGGTATCCTGAGAGGTCTCCTTAGCAGCAAGGAAGACCCTGCTAGGCAAAGATGCCATCGGGAGGAGGTTAAACTCCACTTTCCTCCCACTATGAGTGGCCTGGCCACAGTGGGTTTGTTTCCCAGACCCTGGTGGGTAGCAGGGTGCATCCTTCCCTTCCTCCCAGCTCACTGGCCACAGTGGTGCTGTGCAGACCTCACTGTTCAAGAAGCATCTGCTGACTGAGGCCAACGCCTGCCTCTGCACGAGGGCTGGGGTCCCTGTGGCATCCTGTGTACACACTCTCCTTCCCAGAGTTATTTTCCAGCCTGCTGGCTCTGAGTCATCACCAGGCAGGTCCCAGTCAGGAGTGAACCCCTGGGGCTCTCTGGCCAAGCTGCTCTACCTGCCTCTGTGCTGTTATCCAATTTAAACTCACCCTCTCTTCCCCTTCCTCTCCCATTTCTCTGGTCCTTTGCAGGTGTCAATGTGGTGCAGAGTGGTTGTCACAGGGGGTTGTCATCTAAGAGATGATTCTGGCCAGGGAAGGGCCAGAGAGGGTTTTTTTTGGAGTCCAATGCCCATTGAGGGTGTTTTCTGGAGATACTGTATTGTTTTGTTTTCAATTAGGTGAATTAAATGCTTATGAAGATGAAAGAGTATTTGTTTTAATGAATTATTAGCATCAGATCTGTAGGACTATGAGGATGAGGGTTGTTGAGGCTTCCTGGCAGAGCTCCACCTGGGCTGTGTCACACTGTCTCCACAATCCATCACATTTCTGGTGCCAGCCAGAGGCCCTGGCTGACCTGGGAACCCCACTCACCAGGTTCCAGCCTGGGGAGCCCAGCTCCAGCCACCAAACAGCAGGTGGAACAAGCAGACAAACAGCAGGAAGGAAAATGAAAAGGAGATGAAAAGGTTTGAGATCAAATAGCAATGAAAAAACCCCAACCAAACCCAACCAACCATGAAGCCACAAAGAGACAAAAAAATCTAAAAAATCTAAAAAGTCTTGAGCCCCAGCTCATCTCCCCAGCCTGTGTCCTGCAGCTTCTCCTTCCTCACCCCCTTGGACCTGAGCTTTCTGCAGCCAGCTCTTCAGGGGTTTGAGAAGACCTTTCCTGATGGCTTTTTTACCTCCTGGGTTGTGAACTCATCTGTAAACAGTGGGGTAAATAATAACTGAAAAATACTCAGTGTGGGGTGATGTCACACGGGTAATACCCCCCTGTTAAAATCCACTTTGATGGTGTCTTTTGAAATTTCTGAAGAGGTGGATGCCCTTGTCATGAACCTCTTACCGTTGGATTGGCCCCGTTGAGGTTTTTATTTAAATGCAAATTGAATCCTCCCACTGGCAAGCTAACGGGAGATGACAATCGTTGGTTGGGGATGAGAATCTGCTTTAGGTAGAGTCACTTGACTCAACTTCTTGTTGATTTCCTCATTTTTTTTCCCTTATTTTATGGCTAGAGCTGCTTTGAAATAGTTTCCTCTCTCAACCAGCATCAGCTGTTGGCAAGAATAAACCTTGTCTGGATTGTTAGGACTCGAGCTGGGGTCAGGGCTGAGGGGTTTTTGGAAGCCAGGGCTGAACTTGAAACCTCCTCCAGTCACCTCTGGAGGCTGTCAGTGGTCCAGGCTGCAGGGAAGGGGCTGCTGGAGGAGTGAGTCCCCCTGGGATGAAGACACCAGACTCCTCCAGCTCTGGAAGCTGCAGGTTCAAGGGCTGTTGAGTTCTCCAGCCCCTGCTGCTCAGGTACCAGCAGTGACCCGAGCTGTGCCTGCTCCCAGCTTTCCCTGCTGATGCAGAGCTGCGGGCACGGCGCTGAAAGGAGCAGAAATCCCTGGGGCTGTCAGGGACTTTCAAAGCTCACGGGGCTCCTGAAGGATGAGAAACATCTGCTGGGATGAGCTGCAAACGCATCTCTCGGGAGGAGCTTTGGAGCTCGGTGGAAGATGCATTGAAAGGATCTTTCCCTGTTGGCTTTCGCTTAAAAAGCGATTTTTCTGCTGAGTTCTTCTGCAAAACTTTTAGGAGAAGAGTGGAGAAGCCGGTGGGAAAGCCTGGGAGGACTGGCAGGCTGGGAAACTGGGGTTCAGAGTGCCCTGCACCCTCCCCTGTCCCTGCAGCCCCGGAGCCCAGCGCGCTCTCCACAGGACACCGGGGCTGGGGGTGCCCCTGCCGTGCCCCTCTGCTCCCCACGGTGGGTGGGTGCCCCTCGGACGTGCCCCCCGGTGCTGTGTTCTTCTCTCCCTGGCAGCGTGGGGTCCCACCAGCTCCCTTCCAGGACTGGGACCACTGTGGGGCAGGGCAGACCCCCAGGGTGAGGCAGACCCCCAGGGTAGGGTAGACCACCAGTTTGGGGCAGACCCGACCCCCAGCGTGGGGCAGACCTCCAGTTTGGGGCAGACCCGACC
>NW_008587765.1:0-7889 GCF_000691845.1 Merops nubicus
AATATTCTTAATCTAGAGTCAGAGAGCACGGTATAGGGTGATAGAAATATTTTTTCCCCTGCATTTTTTTTTAATTAATTAATTAACCGACCATACTGTGATTTATGACACTATTCTGATACTTTTTAAGAAACTATATTTTATAAAGGTGTTTCTCCAAAGACTTTTTGAAGCTTTGAATCTAAATGAAGAAAAAGTCTGAGTGCTCACAGTTCGTCCAATGTCATTCTGTCTTTAATTCTAGCTAACATCAGGGATATAATTTTTTTGAGATGACTGGAATATTTCATGATACATTCCACGACTTTATATATAAAATACTCATTACACTCAGTATCAATATAATCCACAGAAAGTGGCGAGCAATAGACACTAGGTGTATTCCCCACATTCTGATGGACACGTTATGGTTTTATTGTAAACAAGTGTACAGATTTGCAAACATTGCTGCTTTCTCCTGTACCACAATCCTATGGACCTTGTCATAGATTTGTAAGGAAAATAAGAAACTTGAAACTGTGTGGTGGGTTAGACATGACAGCATCCAGATGACTACCCAGCTGCAACTCCTCAGCTATGCCTTGCAGTGGGTCTGTCAGAGCCAGATGGAGGTAGCTGTGGCTGGGAAAGGGCAGCCCCCAGCCCCTCCTCACAAAGGCCACCCCTGCAGCTCCCTCCTCTGCTACCAAAACCTTGACTCCTACACCAAATAGAAGCCATTTCTCATAATTTATAAGGTATCACTTAATGGTAGGCAGAATTCATCACTGTGGTCATTGTTTTGTATTAATCAGTTTTAAGGTTTTGTTAAATTTAAGAATATAATCTTGTTTTGAATTCAGTGGTTTTAGATGTTGGAATTAGAAGACTTATAGATCTGAGCCAAGTTGGTTATTTTACAAGCAGATGTAGGTTAAGAAATTGACAAAAAAGATAAGCTGTTCACATTTATTGGGCTGATACCCCACAACATTTTGTGCAGGCAATGTTATTTCTCCATAATGAGGGATGAAATGACAAATTTATGAACAATTATGAGCAATATAGCTCAATCACTTTGTATATTATCAGTTACACTAATAATAGTTTCTTTTCTCATAAACTGTGAATGGAATAACACCAAGTGCAAATATAAAGCCAGTTTTGTAGAGGTAGCCTTGCATGAGAATGACTACAATGTGATTAAAGACTTCCTTCTGTAACAGTAAGAGTAAGGAGATACACAGAGAAAGAAAGCAGTAATGTGACAGAGATGGAAAAGATCAGTGAGACTGTTTAATCTTCCAAATCTACTTCTCAGTTGATGAGTTTATCTTACACAGGCAAGACTCTAGGCTACATGAACATCAGGGAGTGCTTCCCTATCCCTGACTATGGATGATTCCTGCTCCATTGCATACTGAGGTCTGGGTCACAATAACTCCAGTTCTTTCCTGGGAACCTCTCTTTGCAGAGTGGGAATATGGTAAGTGAACCTGCTACTGCTTGGTGCAGTCATAGAGACCAAAAGTAGAACACAACTGCCACTTATAGAATCATTAAGGCTGGAAAAGAACTCTATGATCATCAGGTCCAACCATCAACCCAACACTACAATGATCACTAATCCATGTCCTGAAGTAACACAACTACACATTTTTTGAACACCTCCAGGGACGGTGACTCCACCACCTCCCTGAGCAACCTGTTCTAATGCCTCACCACTCTTTAGGTGAATAAATTCTTCCTAATGTGCAATCTAAACCTCGTCTGGTGAAAACTATGCCCATTTCCTGTCATCCTATTGCTCGTTATTTGGGAGAAGACTCACTACTGTCTCCTTTCAGGGAGCTGTAGAGCACAATAAGGTCTCCCCTCAGCCTCCTCTTCTCCAAACAAAACAATCCCAGTGCCCTCAGCTGCTCCTCAGAAGACATGTTCCCCAGACCCTTCACCATCTTTGTTGCCCTTCTCTGGACCTGCTCCAGTACCTCAATGTCCTTGTTATACTGCGGAAACCAAAACTGAGCACAGTACTCAAGCTGTAGCCTCACCAGTGCTGAGTAAATGGGCATGAACGTGATTATGTTCCACAACCTTTGGATAACAAAGGCTTCACACTCCAAGCTGGTGTTAACATTCACGGCATTAACTTCTATGTAGTACTAAAAGTTACAGCACTCCCAGGACCAATACTACCTCTGGGAAATATGGAGGACTAATGTGCATAGTGACAGTGGGAATTTCAGCAGAAGAACTAAGTTTCTTTACAGCTGCAGATTCTCGATTCTCGGCCTCCTTTTGTTCCAGACTTCCCTTCCAGTGTGTATAAATACCTCTTTCCCAAAAAAAAAAGAAAAAAAAAAAAAAAAGAAAAAGAAGACACGGTATTTTAATAACGGAGTTTTAGAGGTTTTAAATCTCCTGTTAACCAAAAAAACTGATTGGTAACCTCAGTCTGAAACCAGTGAGAGACAGAAAAATAGTGACCAAAGCAAATAATGGATTACCTTCTCTCCTATTCTTTCTCCTCACTTCCTCCCTTCTCCTTTTCTCCTTCCCTCTTTCTCACCTTCCTTTTTTTCTTTCTTTCTCTCTCTGTCTCCCTTCCTGACTTCCTTTCTTCTTTCCCTCCTTCCCTCTTCTTACAAAAGTTATGATACTTTCAGGAACAATAACATATACAAGTAACTTCCCATAGAAAATCTTCATACTAAGTCTTCTAGCATTAAAAAAAAAAAAATAAAAAAAAAATAGCCTTTTTACTTCTTCTTGTCCAGGATACACACTGATTCTCTAAAAGTTCCTTACATTCTATATGATTCTATTCCAGTGTGTACACTTAATTTCAAACACAAAAACTTGGCTAGCTCCATGTTGTCTTCCAAATCACACAGTCCTGCAAGGTTTGAGCCTTAATTTTTTGCCTGCAGTTTGATTTAGTATACAAAATGGCCTCAGTTAAATGCTAAATGCACCTAGAAACTAAACAGTCTACTCCAAGGGTCATAGTGACTACTGTCTGTGACATTTCTTGTTGCACTGCTTGTGGGACCAGCAATTGAAATTTCACTTACCAAGAGAAGTAGGCATGGTATTCACTGTTTCCTTCTTAAAACTGCTGTATAGTCATGATATTGTTGCCAAATCTTAGAGACCTTTGATTTTGAAGAAAATGGAAAAAGCGATTTAATGAGCAAATGATCTAATGTGGAAAAAACATCAAGTCCTTTAAAATTTACGAAAGAATAAACCATAGAAATATACATTATGTTACCCATGAAAGTTTTCCTCATTTAGCATATCCTTCCTTTGGTCAGTAGATACATGTGATGATACTATAGCAATGACATTCTGTTCACTTCTGATTAATATAGAAAAAATCTCTATGGGCCTCTCTGACCAGTGATAAAAAATAATTTTTTTCTTTTTTTCCCCAGGCTCTTAAAACCCATGGGCAACCTGTTCCAGGTTTTTGGAACCTGGAGACCAGGCGAGCTGGATGAGATGATGAGCTGGATGAGGTTCAAACTATCTGGTTCTGCATATGTATATTTGTACACGTGACGAGAAGGATACCTGTATACATCCATGCACACATATATGTATATGTGTATTTGTACATACAAAATCACAGGAGCACAGAATGGTAGGGGTTGGAAGGGAGATCATCAACTCCAATCCCCCTGCCAAAGAAAATTCTTCTAGATGGAAATGCACAGGGAATGGATCCAGGAGGGTTTTGAAAGTCTCCAGAGGAGGAGATTCCACAACCTCTCTGGGCAGCCTGTTCCAGTACTCCATCACCCTCAAAGTAAAGACTTTTTTTTTCTTATGTTTCACTGGAACTTCCTGTGTTCCATTTTGTGTCTGTTGCTTCTTCTTCTATCACTGGTCGTCACTGAAAAGAGCCTGCCCCATCCTCTTGGCACTGGTCCTGTAGATATTTATAAGCATTGATAAAATCCCCTCTCTGTCTTCTCCAAGCTAAACAGAGCCAGATCTCTCACCTTATCCTTGTGAGGGAGATGCTCCAGCCCCCTAACTGTCTCAGTAGCTTGCCCCTGGATCTCCTGTTGTCTTTGTTGCCTTGTGCATGTGCACATCCACACACATACCTACCCCTTACATACACATGAGTTTCTACAGTAGCTGGCTTGGACATGTGGCCACTCCAGCAGCTGACCTTCAGACTGTGATCTTGAAAGCATCCAGCCCAGAGTTAGGGCCATTCCAACACAAGGTTCCCAAAGCCCTTGTCCTACTTGACACTAGACCAGCCTGATGTTTTCTAATGACTGCACAATCCTACATACACATCTGTTTGGTAGACATGCAGTCTTTTCAGTCTCTCAGTCCCTCCAGTTGCTAGCACCCTGGTGCACACCACCATTGCCTGTAGTCTCCAGTCTGGTTTGAGTTAGAACAGAACTAATTCTGTTCAGCGACCTTAATTTTCAGCCAAGTTTCTTCTTACTGCTCTCTGCAACTATCTGAAGGGAGGCTGCAGTGAGGTGGAGGTTGGTCTGTTCTCCCTTGCAACAAGCATTAGGACAAAAGGAAACAGCTGCTAGCTGCACCAGGGGAAATTTGAACTGGATGAAAAATTTCTTCACCAAAAAGCTTGTAAAACACTAGGACGGGCTGCCCAGGAAAGTGGTGGAGTCACCATGCCTGGAAGTATTTAAAACGTGTAGATGTGCTGCTTAGTGGTGAGCTGGCAGTGCTGGCTTAACACTTAGTCTTGATTATCTTAAATGTTCTAACCAGAAGTTTCTGTGAATCTATGATGCTAACTAACTACAATTTCTGAATTTAACAGCACATTTTTGAAGAAAGTTTGATAATGATTGATATTTACAGTTACTAATAAGGATTGGTGTGCAGAAAGGCTCTTGCTTATGCTGCTCCTGTGCAGACCAAGATCACTGCTAAATCTTGTTTGCCAGGCTGGGGGAGCAGAAAGTAAAAGCCTGTGCCTGTGGGGAAGACAGAACAGGACAGGTGGCCCAGTGAGATATTCCATTCCTTATCCATCATATTCAGTATAAAGCTGAAGAATCAGACAGGTCAAGCTCTCTTCCTTAATGGCCAACATCCAAGAGGGAACTCTGTGTTTTCTGCATGTGCATTCACAACCTGTGTGTTCCTGAGTCTAATTCCAGAACCCAGCTCCTGAAATGTTGTTCCCATTTGCCACTGAGTCCAGTCTTGGACTTCACCAGTGCCTGCCCACAGCATCAGTGGTGACATCAGGGTGGCTGGGCTCTACACTGGGTTTGTATATATTTATATATATTTCATTTTATTATCATTAATTTCATTAAAACTTTAGTTTTCTTTTCCAGCCCATAAGTCTGCCTCCTTTATTGCCCTTCTCTTCCCCTTTGGGAAGGCAAAGGGGTTAATAGAGAGTATCTGTCATTTGTCTAGTGCCTGGCCCAGATCTAAACCTTGACATCCCACACGCGTGGCTGGCACTGAGCCTTCCCATACACATGCACAGGACAAAGCCCCTCACTCAAGAAATAGTTAGAAAAGGAGACTTGTCAGAAAACAGGACAGACCACGCTCATCAGGTGCAAGGTATAGACCCATGGGCACACCGGCCAGCCCCTGTTCATGCACTTCTAAACCCTTTTAACCTTTTTCTCTTTGCTTTCCCATGCTTTTTCAAGCCCAAACCACTCCGTTTGCTCCCCTTCTCCACCTCTGGTCCTTCCTCTACGCATGCCATAAAAAGCCTTGTGCAATCCTGACACGTCCTTCCCTTCTTCCCCTAACGTGTCATGAACTTCTAGGCAGTAAGCAGTTCTGTCTGTAAGATAATTCAAGGATATATATGCTAGAAAAGGACTTTTCCTCTTAGTTTTTACATTTTGAATAGTTGCAACGGATTCAAGCAAGATGCTATGTTTAAAAATTTTGTTCCATGCCACTGTGACAGATTTCAGATTTAATTCTGGATGACTATATCAAAATTCTTGTCATTAATCACAGCAGAAAAAGTCTTTTGTTATTGCTTTTAACATTCAACAACTCTTGCTCACTCCCTATTTACCTCATGGCTAATGTTAAAAAGCTCCCACTTCCTTTTAAAATAATTCATGAGCCTGACTGTTTAAATGACAGTCCAACCTACAGTTAGTGTTAACTGGATCATCCTGTTTACAAAATACTGTTTTCATAGTTCTAATTAATTTTTTTCCTGTTTTTTTGTTACCTTTTACTTATTAATTTGCTTTTTGTTCCAAAATGTTAGAAAAATATTTCATTTGGAAGGGACCTACACTGAACATCTAGTCCAACTGTCTACAATGAACATCTTGTCCAACGGCCTAACCAGTTTAGGGCTGACTGAAAATTTGAGCATGTTTTAAATTATATTGACCAAATCCCTCTTGAACACAGACTCGGGGCAGCTGAACACCTCTCTAGGAATCCTGTTCCAGGTTTTGGCTACCCTCAATAAAGAAATGCTTCCTAACGTCCAGTCTGAACCTCCCCTGGTGCAGCTTTGAATTATTCCTACATGTTCTATCACTGGATCTCAGGGAGAAGAGGTCAGCACCTCCTTAACCACTTGCCCTCCTCAGGAAGCTGAAGTGAGCAATGAAGTAAAGCTCTAAACAGTGCATTTTAATCTGATGGTTTAGTGTTGATTTTTTTCCAAATAATACGTTTGTAAGTGGTTGGGTTGCAAAATGAAATACTTTTTTTTTTTTTTTTTTTTTTTTTTTGTAATTGCATTGTTTTGAGACCTACCTTAAATAGATGATCATCTTTTGGCAGTGATGATATGGTTGCTGGAGGTTTCCCTAAATTACCAGTGCACATGAGACAGAACATCTTTCTAATTTCAAATCTCACTTTGGAAACCGGGAGCTGCAAAACCTTTACAGTGAACTAGTTATAACTGTTCTGATGATAATTAAATGGAAGTTTTCCTTCCTTATTCTTTTTGGGGAATTACTGACCTAATTTCTGTTGGAAGTACGAAAAAATGAATTTCCTCACTTTACAGTGAACTTGATACTCTTACAGGACACAGAAAGCAATCCTTTTAATCCTAAAAAAAATTAGTTAGGTGTTGGTTAACCCCTGCCAGCTATGTCCAGAGTGTTTACATGTGTTACAGACAATCTAAAGTGCACAAAACCCCTGCAATTATCAACAAAATTATCTGCTAACAAAGCTTTTCTTGAAACAAGAGCTATTAGAAAACAAAATTTAAATAATTAAAATGCTTACTATCTATTGTGTGCCACTACCACCCCCAGACTCACTGCACATAGCAGAAAAAACGACTAGAAAATCAAGACTGACTCACACACTGGAACTCTTTTTTTTTTTTTTTTTTTTTTTAGGTACACACTTCTACTTTTGTTTTCAGAACAATCATCAGGTGCAGCTATGAAAACTTCCATTATATTTTGTAAATGGTTATCTTCAGTGATACCGAAAAAAAAAGGTCTGTTTCCACCTCATAAGCAACAGCCTGACTATCTTGAGTAAAACAAATTTTGATCTGCAACAGTTTGTTGCTTAACTGAAGGCTAGCAGATTCAGTGCACAGTCATACTTTCTTCAAAGGAAAGCTTGTCCTATACTATGCATAATTTTAAATAGCTGGCTATGCCACTGTTGTAATGGATAACCTGTAGTTTGTCAATCAAACTTTGATTGTTTAATTGTTTTCTTTTAATTGTTTTTTTTTTTGCTTGCTTTGAAACTCATTTTGCCTGCTTAAAGATTAACCAACAGAACTTGCTGTAAGAGCAGTCTGTTCAAAATCGCATGCTTGCTTGCTTTGAACATATAGCTATTCTGTGTTGTAAACAATGAAAATAGGGGGAAGAATTTGGGTTAGGTTGGGTAATCATGTGTGTAAAGAAACAATCACCAAGAAT
>NW_008587766.1:0-18620 GCF_000691845.1 Merops nubicus
TCAGTGGGGACTTCACCAGACTGCTATTTTATTATTATTACTATTAGTGCTGGTATTAAAGCTCCTTTCCTCTTCTTTTCCTATTCCTTCCCTTCCCTTTCTTTTTAATCAGCAAGTCTCTCTCCCTTATTCCCTTTCCTTTCCCTTCCCCTTTTGGGGGTGGGGGAGGGGGTTAACAGAGAGCATCTGTCACTGTTTTGGGGGCAGCCCTGACCCCAAACCGCAGCACAAAGACTAACAAGCATTTATTTTTTATAACATTTAAAGCTTTAAAATATTTGTATTACCCATTTTAAAAATGCATACATATATATGTATCACACCACAATAAACAATCATTATATCGCTATTAAAGTTTCTTGTTTCACACCTAAAAAATACACAACAGTGATACACACTAATTTCACACTTCATTTTCCTATTAGAGTATAGGAACATTTTTCAAGTAAAAATGAGGTAATGCTATAAACTAAATGGTTAAGGAATCAGAAGAAAAAAGTTTTACATCTACCTTAATTCATTATCTGGTTCCATGACCTTGGACAAAAACCTTTTCTCTGTAGTTTCCTTATCACACATTTTGCTAATCATACTTTATACTAAAGGAAACCAATGCAAATAAAATCTGCAGCTTAAATCTACAGCCAAGGAAAGAATTATTTTCTGTAGACTTACATAAGTGTTAGCAAGTATCCTGCTAAAACTAATTGATTTCAAAGCAGTAATTTTAAGTAATGCAGTTCATAAATCTACAGAAAATACTTTCACAAATAATAAAATCATTTAACTAAAGATATATAAATGAAATCAAGTCAAACCTTTTTACAACATTGTCAGCAAGAATCTGTCCCGATGACAAAGTCTGAGCTACAATACAAACTCGGATTCAGGGCAGAAATACGGCCACTGGAAGTTGTTTTGTCGTCCAGTTTTCACAATAGATTCTTGACATTTTGGTGCTGCCTTACTGATCTATGAAATTAATAACTGAGCACATCTTCTGGTTAAAATACATGTAAAACTTATATAGAAGTGCTAGAAGGAGAGGCCTGAAGGGGATTGTTTTAAACAGTTTCAAATTTTAAAAATTGTCAATTTATTTTCACATACATGCTTTAGTTCTTTCAATTTACTTCAAAAAGCATCAAAAATCTGCAGTTAATTCAGCACAATTTAAATGACAAGTTTTCACATAGCTGGATTACAGTGTAATATGGAATACTATTCTTTTCCAGTATTTGTTAATTCATAACCCCAGAAACATCAGGATTTTTTTGTCACATTAAAAACTATACGAATTAGGGAAGCAATACATTCCAACCATAACTTCAGTAAATCATAGACCCCAAGAAATATGAAGGGGGAAAAAAGTTACTTAAAAGACAGCTATGCAATTAATGTCCTAAAAAAATTGCTTGCATTCAGAACCTGCATTGCTTTCCTATTTGCTACTTTTAGTCTTATGAAGGCTCCACAAATCAAGTGTGGGTATTTCTTAAATAAAGAATAGGAACAAAAAAATGACTGTAATGGTGTTTCTCAGAGTAAGTCACCTATGAACTTGCTAAACGAACTATAAGTTCTGTATTTTAGTACCTACATTACTATAAATTATTAGATTTATTAACACTATCATAGAATCATAGAATCATTTAGGTTGGAAGGGACCTCCAAGATCATCAAGTCCAACCACCGAGCCATTAGGGCTCCAAAGTCCTCTGCTAAAACAGATCAGAATCTGTCAGGGTTGGAAGGGACCACAAGGATCCCCCAGTTCCAACCCCTCTGCCATGAGCAGGGACACCTCCCACTAGATCAGGCTGCCCAGAGCCTCATCCAGCCTGGCCTTAAAGACCCCCAGGGATAGGGCCTCAATCACCTCCCTGGGCAACCCATTCCAGGGTCTCACCACTCTCATGGGGAAGAACTTCTTCCTCACATCCAGCCTGAATCTGCCCACTTCCAGCTTTGCCCCATTCCCTCTAGTCACTTACCATACTATAAGCAAATGCTAACATATGAAACAATATTTCTTAAGCACCTATCTTGGAAATGCAGATAAGAAGTTTTGGTAAGAGACTACATGACTGTTTGTCAATATTTCAAGTTTCAGGCACTGGCACTGTGAAATTCATTTTGTAGCTGCTAACATGACGTTGCACAAGAAGCACAGTAATATTTTTTATTTTTTTAACTCTATTTCTTTTTTTTCAATACAATTCCCAAATTATACAGTGATTCACAATTGCAAGGACAGATGGCAAAATTGAAAAACTAATATTGTATTTTAACTGGATTTCAGTGGAAAACTTGTCAGTTATTTAGCTTCTCGGGATACTTAAATTGCTCTCAACTTTCATTAACCTTCTGTTCCATTTCTGTTGTGTATGCTTCTGAAGCACTTACTCTTCTAGTTACTTTCAAACTGTTAGATACTGACTCACTAAATTACATTCTTCCCTTGCTAATTTTCCTCTTATACTTTAAATATAATTAAGAGAAGTACAAAGTTAGATTACTAGAATGAGAGACTGCACATCCTGAAAGCTGTGAATTGCCTTCTGTTTGTTAACAGGTGCCCAAAAGTCCTTCTATCATCTAGGAAATATAAAATTAAGATGCATAGTCTCCCCATTGCAATGGAAAACAAAAAATCAGTAGAAGCATGATATAAGACAATAAGACACCCCTTTCTCAGTCTTTCAGAAGCATAGCTGAGCTCTGACTAAAGTATAAGCTAGACATTCACTGCCTGTGATGTGACAAAACAACACATGGAAGGACAACTGGAAACTAGTCAAACAGATCATCCTACCAGGCTGCACAAGCTGCATGCACTTTGGTAGTTTTGGACTTGCTTCCTTCTTCATCAGAGCTCTTGATCTGCCTGAGTACCAGAAAGACCAAAAGCCCAGGACAAAATGCACTGCCTAAGCTAAAGGCTTCTTTGATATTGCACAGCCCTGAACTAAATTAAATAGTCCCACAAACCTAAATTTTATACAGAGGTGACAAACTAACGTGGGCTGAATGCTGAAGAAAGCCTCTAAGAAAATCCTTACATTTTCAATATTCCCCCTTTATATATGTAAAAGAAATGTTAACCAAAAGACACATGCTTGGCACTGTGTCATTCCAATATTTTCTTAAAAATTTTGGAATGAATCTTAACAGCATAAAGTGAACCAAGTAACATACAGCAGCTTCCATATGGTTAAAATAAAGCATTCAGTTGAAGCTGATCCTGTAATCCAACTCTACCTTGAAGAAGGTAAAGAACAAGCAGCCAGAAAAAGATGACCCTTGATGTCACTTGTAGCCACCACCTGTAGAAGAACGGAAAGAAAACAACTCTCACGATTCCTTTGCGGGTCAGAGATGTCCAAGGACTTTCAGGCTTTGCCTTTGCAAAAGCAGATCCTTTAAAAAAACAAAAGAAATCTTGATATGTTTCATTTTTATTAAATAACTACTTCAGTTGTTCAAGAGCAAAGTAGTTAACTTAAAGCAGCAATTAGTAAGCATAACTATTTGAATAAATCTCGTACTCTCATGATTTCACTGTCTCCTCAATCCAAAATCTGTGTAATCTGTTGGTGTCCTGTTGACCACCATTATCAAATCTTAGACAAATACCTAGATTTTGGAATGTTTGAATAACAAAACATTGCCATTTCTTACTATGTCAAAAATATTTTACAATAAATTATTAACAATTATTCTGTTTCACTGAGCTATCAGAAACTTGATATGAAGCAACAGGAAGTCATATGAAAACCTCACACAACCATGCAGGCACAGTGGAGCCCTCTCCTGATACAGCAAAGGGATCTAAAACATCAGCATCTGTAAATTGCTCCAGCCACATCACTCAAGAAAAGGGAATGAGGTTGAGAAGTACAGAGGAGTATTTGTCCAACTGAGGACCAGCCCCAGGAACAGCAAAGCCATTGAAAGAATAATTTCTTCCGTCTCTCCTGCACCATTTTTCACCTCACTCATTCATATGTCCTTTCTCTTTCATATCCTTCCATTTCTTTTCCTCCCTGCAAATTCCCACTGAATTTCCCAACGGCTAGAAAACTCTTAAAATGTACTTAATAGGGGTGTGACTTAAATTATGTTAAGGCCAATACCTGGAAAAGGCAACTACTGCATGCTGCTACATCATCTCCACCTTGTCAGTGACTTGTGACCTTGTCAGCTGGTCACAAGTGGTGTTCTCCAGGGCTCAGCACTAGTGCCTGTTCTATTTAATAGCTTTTATCAGTGATCTGGATGAGGGGACCAAGGGCACCCTCACAAAGTTTGCCAACAACACCAAGTTAAGTGGGTATGTCAATCTGTTTGAAGGAAAGGAGGCTCTACAGAGGGACCTGAACAAGCTGGATCAACGGCCTCAGCCAAGTTGTATGAGGTTCAACAAGGCCAAGTGCCAGATCCTGCACTTGGGTCACAACAACCCCATGCAACACTAAAGGCTTGGGGAGGAGTGGCTGGAAAGCTGCCTGGCAGAAAAGGACCTGAGAGTGTTGGTCAACACCAGCTGAACATGAGCCAGCAATGTGCCCAGGTGGCCAAGAAGGCCAAAAGCATCCTGGTTCAGATCAGAAATAGTGTGGCCAGCAGGACTATGCAAGAATTTGTCTCCCCACACTCAGCATGGGAGAGGCTGCCCCTCAAATACTGTGCACCTCAATACAAGAAAGATATCAAGGTGCTGGAGCACTTCCAGAGAAGGGCAACCACACTGGTGAAGGGTCTAGAGCATGAGTCTTATGAAGGAGCACCTGAGAGAACTGGCGTTGTTTAGCCTGGAGAAAAGAAGGCTCATGGAAGACCTTCTCACTTTTAACAACTACCTGAAAGGGCGTTGTAGCAAGGAGGGGGTGTCAGTCTGTTCACCCAAGGAACAAGCCACAGGACAAGAGGAAATGCTCTCAAATTGCACTAGGGAGGTTTAAGTTGGGTATTAGGAAAATATTCTTGGTCAGCAGGATTGTCAAGCATTGGAACAGGCTGCCCAATGCAGTGAAGGAGTCATCACCCCTGGAAGTATGTAATGGACATGCAGAAAGGGTGCTGACTGACATGGTTTAGTGGTGGACTTGGCAGTGCTGAGTTAACAGCTGGACCTGATGATTATGAAGCTCTTGTCCAAACAAAATGATTATATGATTATTTTGTTTCAAGCAGAACTGGCATTAGCAAGCTCTCTAGGTAAACCTGCTTTAGCAGGGGGCTTGTACTGGAATATCTCCAGAGGTCCCTTCTAATCTCTACCATTCTATAATTCTGTGCTGGCACAGATAAAACATTGGCATTAAATTAGTTCCAGTACCAGCAGCTTAGACATCCATGGAGAGCAGTCATTTATAATACTGTTCATGTACATCACCATACTGAAGTGGTCTACTGTTGTTCCTTAATTCCTACAAACATTTATTTTTCAGTTCTATTTCTTTGAAGTTCAAATGTTCTTTGACTTTGTTTCTTTGCTCACATTCACATTTTAAAAGGGTTATATGGCTGGGTAACATGATAAAAGCTCCTCTGCACACCTGCAGAAGAGCTCAAAGAGGCAATGGCAGGAGGGGGACCCCAAATACCACCCTGCTGGGTTTCTTTGAGAGCCATATCTGGCGCCATCAGCCCATTGAAGGTGCATCTCAACAAACCCATAGCAGGATAGAAGCACAAGGGCAGGCATGAATCCAAATCAAAGAATAAACACCTTGGCAAGGACCCTCACTATCACCATGAGCCACTGGGAGCAGCTCTCCAGATCACCCCCTTCAGATGAAAGGGTGTGCTGCCCAGGGGTGCGGGACTCATTACAGGATTAGGGGGAAAAGGAGCTCAGGCTGCACAGGATTTACTATGGGATGTTTAGGGAAGAAACCAAGGGTGGGAAAAAGGAAGGGTTTAGGTGATCTGAGGAGGCAAAAACTGAGGGGTAAGGGGATAAAGAGGACTGGTGGTGTGTACGTCACCACCACTCAGTATGGCGCCTGCGTGGCTGTGCCGTGTGCCCGAGCAGCAGCCTCTGTGCCATCCTCTCCCTGCACCCCTTTCAGTCCCCGCCGGGCGCGGGGCAGGAGGGCCGGGCACCAGCCGGGGGGATGCAGTGCCAGGAACCCGGGCGCCTGCCGGTGGGCAAGCGAGCACAGCAGTGAGGGTGGGAGAGCACCCCAGACCAACTGGCGCAGGGCTGGAGCCCCTGGCAGCAAGGGGGCAGCAGGTCTCTGAAGGCCAGCCTGGGGTGGGAAGGGGCTTGTGCATCTCTAAGAGCCAGAGCACAGTGCAGCGCTTCAGTTAATCTGAGACTGAACTCAGAGAGCACTACCTGGAACGGATTCAGGAGACAGGGCTGGCTGCTGGCCTCATGGCAGAAAATGCTAAATAAGATATTCTCTAGCCAGCATGAGGCATGAGGGAACTTTAAGATAAAAATAAATTAAGTCTAAGTAAAGGCTTTTTTAAGTCTCGTATCATCTGACCTTCTCTTGCTGTTTTGTTATTTAAAACAGGCAAGAAATATTCAAGATCTAGACAGATTCTGCTCTCCAGAAATTTCAACATAACTTTTCCTCTAGATGTCAGACGATTTGGAAGTCGGAATACACAGCAATAGATTTCTGAACTAATAACTCCAAATCTTTGATCCATGACAAATCATGTGTGTTTTTCTTTCAAAATCTAAAGCTATAGAACAAAACTTAAATCAAGATTTTAAGCCTTCATTTTAATCTAGAAGTCACCTTTTAACAATTTCCTATGTGACCTCTTTAGAGAGCAGTTGCACAGGGTTGGTTGGCTGGATTTTTTTAATACTTATTAATACAGTCATTACAACATAGGATGTCAGGTGTTTTTATACTGAGAAATTCAGCTTTTCTAGCTCAGGACCTACCTCTTACAAGATCAACATCTATGAGGTCTGGTTTCACATGTCCTGTTTTCTTTGGCTTGTTTCTCAAACCCTGTAAGAGGCAAATATTATCAAAACATATTTGTGTAGATGACAGACATTACGAAAGAAAAAAACACCGATGTGGTCAGTAATTGTATTTAACCTATACTGCTACTGGCAATTCAGACAAATATGACAACTTCATGGAGTTGAAGTACTGTAAAATAAACAGAATTCCAAGAAACAAGGCACAATAAATGCCCTTTTACACACTGCAATGTGAAGAAAACCCTAACAATTACTGACCCATCAGGTAATTTTCCAAACATACTTAAGCACTGAGCACTCACCTCCCATGTTTTGGGATTATGCAGACAACATAGGCATACACTTGCAAGAATTAGTAATGCATTTACACTAGGTTTCCAGAACTTTTGCAGTAAATTAATTTTCCTGAATCACTTTTCTCCTTAGACATTAATTAAACTTCACAAAATGCTTTTATTGCAACTCCTCAGTTTCAAACCTAGATAGCAAATCATGCTGTAATGCCAGAGCCACTATCAGCAAGTTCCACTCTCAGCAATTCAAATTCTGGAGAAGTATTTAATTTTTCATAGGAGTGAATATAGGTTAGCCTATTAAAAAGATGGGAAAAAAACCCACATAACAGGAAAGCAGCAGGAAAAAAAGCAAGCTTATTTTATCTCTTAGAACCAGCAAGCCTCAGACAGCTGTGAGTCTATTCTTATCCTTTTAGAATAGGCTCTTGGTCAAATTAGCCAATAATGATTCCATAAAGTGCAATTCATACAGGATAAAATATATTTTTAAAAAATATTTCAGGTACAAAGGGAAGTGGTTTAACATTTTTCCTTCAAAAAGCAGTTAAATTCACTGGTGAACTGTAGATTTGCACCACTCTGTCACATTTCATCCACATCTAAACACATTACTTAAATCTAAACACTAAATTCAGATCAAAGCATAAGAGCTAGAATTATTATCAATGAGAGAAAGATCAGTGAAATCTGGTAATGGCAATCTTCACATGAACAATACCAAACAAATTGTTCAAATAGGTAGAATGCAGCTCAAAATATTTCTCACGTCTGAATTCAAATGGGTTTATTTTTTTTAAAAAAAGTTTAATTCAGCATCAAAAAGTCCAACTGTTCACAATGAACTATATATATATATATATAAAACATGGATAGGACAAAATGTGCTCTGAGCAAGACAAATACAGAAACCCAGTTATATTATTGATTTAGTCACTGCAAGGAGCTTAACATACAAGATCTTTACAGAACAGCAGTCTTAAAACTGCAGTAATTTTACACAGAATAAGAAAAGTCCATAATTAGAATTGGAAGTTATTATAATTTTAGGAACTAGCTACAGATAATGAAATTTTGCATAAGTAAGCCACTCAATTTCATAAAAAGCTGTAAAGCTTAAAATGTTAACAATATAATTTTCAAATGTACTTCTGCTTATTGGGCACAAGATTTTTCTTGAAAGTCTTACTAAGGATGTATGTACCTCTGAGAAAAAATAACCCCCTGTAAACACCTGCAAAATCCCAGGAAAAATTTACCACTGTGGATAAAATTATGTTTTCATTTTCAAGAAAGAACTGTGAAAAAAGCCAACAGTATGACTTGATGCATCTTTCACAGAAGTGGTGACACATTCTTTAAAAATTCCACTGGTAAAGTTTCAAACACTTTCAGTGTCCGTGGACTACACTGAACTGTTTTTTCTGCCTTTTGCCACATGCAGAGAAAGCATTCCACTTATTAAGATGCAATTTCTCCACTCTCTTAATGGATGACAAGTATCTGTAATACATGTGGAAAACAGCACCATTTCAAACCAAGGTTAAGTAAAAAAAAAAACAAAAAACATTCATCATGTTGTTTAATACTGTTCAGGCCCATCCAGTTAGTTCATACCATTTCTATTCAACACCAAACACCTTTCAGCTAGCTGATGGCAAAAATAAAGTTTAAAAAAGAACGCTTAAAAATGGTTGCTATTATTATAAAAATTCTTTTGCACAAATTTAAAAATTAATCTTAATAGATTCTATCTAGTCCTGTGTAAATGATAAATTTATAGCATCAGAACAGATTTTCTACTAAAACATGGTAATTTTCTGATATTTAGTGAAGTTCATTTATGAACAGTACTAGAGAGCTTTGAGATTCAAGTTCTTAGGTGCACTACTAGAACTCAGCAGACTGTTTCAATGTCACAGTTATTACACTGAACTCAGTCAACACAAACTCATATAGACTCATCACTAAGTTGTTGGTTGTCGGACTCCTGAGCCGAGCGAGACACATTTCCAACAGGCATTATTTGCAATAAAATTATTCAAAATACCGTCCTATTTTCAAGCAGTTACAATAGTTCTGTCACAATGGCGAGTGTTTTTCAGGGTGGTGGGAAGGACCCTGAGCACAAGTGACCGTGAGGAGGGGCTGCAGCCTCCCCAGGCAGGGCAGGGCACGGATGCCCACAGTGCAAGGGTTCCGCTATCAGGCCAAGAACCACTTCTAAAAATACCATCAGCTCATTTAAAAGTCAATTTGTAGGTTTTTGTACAGGAATCAGAGAGCTCTGTGGTTCAAAGTTGGGAACAGTTTCCTCCAACACGTTCTGCTTAGCTATGGAATTACAATGGAGGGAAAAGCCACCCACAGGGAAACTGAAGCAATGTACATTTTGCTAACGTTAAGAATTAGCAATGCCTTGGAACTCATGCAGTAATAGCATACTTCTTGTGTGCAGTATTTGAAGAAAAAAAAGGTTAATTGCAAGAAGATATTAATTCAATTAACATCATGGAGTATGACAATATACAATAAATCCATACAATAAGATTGATTTCCTCTGCTCCAAAACCATTTAGCAATGTGGCAGATACCGACGGCACTGTTAGTTAAACCAAAATGCAAAGAACAGTGTTAAACTGCTTGTTGGGGTAAACAAAGCCTGAAGTACTTACCAGCCTAATAAACTGCACAAAACAATGACAGCATCATAAAGGAGGAAAAGTAAACTGCAGGTATAAGGTAACTAACTGAAAGTAAAGAGAGCTCAGATAACTGACATTAGAATTCATCACAAGAAAAGTGAAAGACAGAGGTACTACAACAACTAAGCCCTGGCTTAAGATAACTGAAAAAAATGTACTGAGATACAGAACAAGGCAGCACAGTAAAATGCTGCAGAGTTGTTAATTATGTAAAATAAACAGAGCATGGTATGCCGGTTACATTTGGTTACACTCCAGAGGTCTAGTTTTACTTTACCAGTATTAAATGCCACCCCATACACGGTAAATTACATCAGCATTCACAACCACAGACAGCACTGCTGATTACCAGCCAAAAAAAAAAAAAAATTAAATGCTATAACATTATTACCTTTATTTCTCTTTGCTCTACTGATTTTTCCCATATTTGTTGATCATATGCCCCAATCTAAAAAGAACACACAAAAAAAGTCTACATTAGGTTTTAAAAGACATTGATCAAAATCAATCAGCTTCAACACGATAAACATGAAGACAGCAGGTTATGTCCTTGGGGAGGCTTCTTTACAAAGAAATCTTTATCTTCTCCATTCCACCTTGGCTGGACTGGACCTGGCTGATTTGTAAATGAGTTGTGATAGAGGGGAGAGGTGAGCAAGCAGATAGCCTCACCCTCACGGCATGACGTTTAAATAAAAAAGCCACTCTACGACTGTCAGGTATTTTGAAGAAGGGCAACCTTAAACTTCAGGAAATTTGCATGTAAGATAAAGTGACAAGAATGGGTCAAGACAATACATTGAAGTTTTGTATGAAGTTACTCAAGATCATCAGATTGCTTTGAATGCTACACAAATAGTAGTACTATATAATAGTCAATAATGTTCTCTCTCAGTATGTCAAATCTCAAATCTTTCCATCCCAGGAGTTCTGCCTAGACCTGGATGTGTGTGACACGCACGTGCGCACACACTGCTAGATACCTGGAGCTGGATTCGTACCACAAACTCTGAGCAGTGAAGTGCAAGGTCACTTTTGGGTCACGAGGGACAGACGCACCTCCCGAGACTCAAAGTCCCTTTGCTGACTGTACAGAGAGCAGATACAAGCAGCTCAGTCCAGCCACCTGACAAGCAAGATGGACCCCTGTTGTTTGAGCAAACCTGCTTAAATTCAGAATGACTTCTCCTTCCAGTTCACAAACCCCAACAGACGTCAGAAGCCCCAGCAGAAGTGCACACACCTTAAGCCAGAATTGTTCTGATTAGCCTTCTCCTATACCAGTCTTCAAAGATCAAACAGAAATGCAGAAAGATATCTATGGAAGCCAACAGGCAAACACAGCTGTAAACAAATTCTGAGGCACCTTCTGTGTCTCTAAACTCAACCCATCAGTGAAAAAAAGTTCTTACTTATAGCAGTTAAATTCAAAGTATACCTAAAATAGAAAGTAAGAACTGTGGATTGAATAACTGAATTCCCCATTCTCAAATATAAATAATATTTCCCATTCACAAGAGCAAAGCACCCAAACAATTTTGATACTTTGCTAGAAAAGGAAAAGAAATAATCTACTAGCTTTTTGGTAATAATAAATACTTTGCAACTCTCGTTTGGAAAAAACTGTAGACTCTGTAAAATAATCAGGGAGTCAGGCACTGTACTTGGCAGAATTAAGCACATGCTACAATTAAAATAATTAAAACAAAGGAAGTTTAAGAGCTAACTCCACCAGGATTACAAGCAGCAATTAAAAAGTCAGTATCTCAAATAACCGCCCCACCCAGACATCTATATCAAATTGTTCTGGCTTTTTCTCCAAATACATTTTAAATGAAATCTCATTAAATTTACTGAGAAGAGCCTCAAGGGAAGATTTCGCGTTGCGTAATATTGTGTCCTCCCCTCCTCACTTCCAAAAAAGATTTGCTGTGACTAAGAGAGGAAAGGGGACGCAGCCCGTCTCCGTCTCAGTTACGCAAGAGGCGAGCGCGGCAGGAAGCCTTCGTGCCAGCAAAGCTGTAAAGCAAACCCTGTATTCCTAGTTCCATTCATAGCTGAGGCTGGCGTAGAGTTGAAAGAGTCTTTAAAAGAGCATTCTTCTTTTAGACAAATAACAGACCGCTTGTTAAAGGCATTCTGGGAACCACAGAATCCAGAAGACATCTGTGGCAAGGGAGTTGGCTAATTTAAAATGTGACTTAGTTAGATTTTCCTACAAACATTTCTCCTGCCTCAAGGCTGGGTAGCAGCTTCCATCTCTGCCAAAAGATAAGTAGGGATTTTGCCATTCACCTAACATCGCCCCATAAAGCAGTTCTCCCAGCAGGAAGTACAGTGACAGAGCCATAAGCTTTTATGTGAGATGGTCTTTTACAGCTGTTTTAATACACTAGTGGATCTGGCCAATCACCTCTGATCAACTTTAATTATTAAAATCTGAGGACAGGGCTTTTAAGTACAGGCATACTGTTGCAAACTGAAAAGGGCTAAAGGGATAATTACAGACAGCAAGTTTCATGACAATCTCTCAGAAATGTTTTATTTTTTTAAATCAATCTAATTTCACCCGTCGTAAGAAAGTTTCAGAAGCACTTGAGGGAGCAGGCCTACATGCTCAGCACATCACATTTAGACCTGATACTCAATTTTCCTTCTCTCCATCTGCATATGCATCCCTCTGTACTTCTCTTCCGCACGCATCGGAAGGAGACACATGAAAACAGAGGCATTGTTTTAAAGCAGCAGATTGGCATGCTTCATTCCCTACATGCAACAAAAATAGGTAGAACTGGTGTTACTGAAACAAAGCAAACATCATAAGCATTACTTTTTTTTTCCTCTACCTTATGTCAGGAAGACACATTCACAGTTTGAGAAACATATCTTGCAGAATTCACTGAAACACATTTTTCATTGCTACAAGCTGAATTATGACATGTAATGATTACCAGAGAAACTAGACATCCATATGAATTAAATTCAAGAATTTAATTCCTGAATGAATTCAAGAATGTAAGTTAATACTCACAAACCCTCCCAGTTTTAAATTATTGAGAGCACCAGTCAATTCCATCTTCAAAGAGTTTTGATTTACAAGTATTTGCATCTAAATTATGTTTCATATTAAATCTAAATATTAAATTGTCAAGTGTTTGCATATAGGCTCTAGCTCTTGGCTATTCATACAGTTCTTAAAAATTGCACATACCTGCAGGACACTGAAAAGAAGTCTAGCATCCAGCAATGCCTAATAAATTAAGCTCTAAAGGCAAATAAAATGAAAGAATAACATTCCTAGAGGTAAGATCATTCATGCTTCCAACCCAAAGAATTTAAATATCCACAAAACTTGATCACAGCAAGCCTTCCCTCAACATGCAGCTGTCCCCAGGGCTCCTCTGCAGGTGTTCCAGTGTCCTGTGCCTCAAGCCGTCAGACAAACAGGAAGGTCTCAATCAACTCCAGTGTCCTTATACTGCTGACCCCACCAGCTCTACATGGAGTCTCACCCAGTATAGCTGCATGTTCTGCACCATCCTTCAAAGAAAATTTAAAGCACAAATACAAGGGTGCAAAAACTTTTAAGCAACTTGATCTTTTTTAAATTATTTGTTAATTCAAGTTAGATAATAAGCCTATCTTATAATTTGAAAATGTAACCTTCCTCACCAGGCATGGACAGCAACACAACCCTGTTGTACGAAACTTGTCAGTAATATGTTACAAATATGAAAAATTGTGATAATACCTACCTCTAGCACAACTAGATAAAACTGGTAGATGTCATTTTGTACACATTTAGTTTCAATCATGCATACCAGGCTTTCTCAATGCCAAGATTCTATCCAGTGTATCCAAACCAGTTAACTCTAAAATATTCAGTTTTCAGGACACCATGCCTCAAAAAACAATGAAGAAAGATATGGAAGGAATTCTGCTCCTTTACATATCTGCAGAGTTAACAACTATTTTTCAAGCAGCTATTAGAATTTTCAGCACATAAGGGATGACAAGCAAAGCCAGTCTTTTCTGACAGTGGAAAAGTGGGTACTTAACAGCCTAAATTAACTAAGAATGAAATTTGAAATACCTGTTCTAGGGGGGAAAAAAAGTTTCCTCACAAGTAATTAATTGTAAAAAAAAAAAAAAAAAATTTAACTTGTATGTGACTTGGCATGGGATATTAAGCAATACAATCGCACATTTGACAAAATTAAACTCACCTGATAACACTAACTCTTCAATGAAAAATTAAATAAATTTGAAATCCTTTCCAAGTGCAGACTCAAAATGTTTTCTGGTTTTAGGAGATAAGTGCACCTCTTAAAGTTACCTAAAATAATTCCACTGAACTATTCCTTCCCAATCAAATACTTCAGAAAGAATTTGATCACATTTCTATAATTCTAAAATTTGTCTGGCATCTGTACAGTTTGGTTTTACAATATTAACAGCAATTAGCCTAAGTAAAATGTTCAGCTACTGAAAACAGAGTTAATTTTTACTTCAAATAAAGCCCAGTGAGATTTGTTCCTGCAGTGCATAGTATTTCTTCTCAGTGTGTTTCTCATAACAAGCCATATGTGCATCAAGACTGAATTTGAGCTTTGTGAATGACACCGATACTCACTCTAAGCTAACGTAGTGATGGTGTCAACCTGCAGCCGAATGCTCACACAGCCTTCTGATTCTAAGGGAATTGATCAATATTTCAGGAGACATCCATAATTTATGGCCAAGCAGACTAGCAAAGATTATAATCCCAAGAATACACAGTATTTCCTGCTGGATCATAAAACTTTAATGTTTATCAATAATGAAACCTGCATGCTAAGCTTTGCTCTTTAAAACCTCTAAACACTTTTACAAGCATCATCACAATAGTACTACAAATAAAAAAGATAAAAGATACAGAGCTTGGTAAATAAAAAACAAAGTTGCTTCCTTAAACTGTCAGCAAGGAAATTAAGAGTCTAACACCTTACTAAAACATTTAGTGTTAAAATATTACTAAATATGCTTTATTAACTTTTACAGTTCAGCAATCTTCAAAAAGGTATTATTTTATGTATCAATTTTAGTATTAATACATCAATATAGAAATAATTTCTTTACTTATAACAGTATTAATTTTAAAACTGCCTTTTAAAGGCTTCATATTTTAAGTATACCATTTCAGATATTAGACACCATTTCTACTGTTAGGATGATTTTTTTTTTTTTATGGATGTTTTTCATTTTCAAGGATGGTGGGGTCTTTTCAGTTTCGTTTATGGTATCTGGATCAGAAAAGCTAAGCTAAGACAAAATTAGACAATTAACAACAGATAGAAATCATGATACAGAGTTCCACATTATCTTCTAATAGCAAAGAGTTTAGTAACTTTTTGTTAAATAGAGAAGGACAATGAAGAGATTAAAGCTGCATATCCTAGGGTGCAGTGCTTTGGATTTATGAGTGCTGAACTGTTACCTCTGATTACTAAAAGACTCTGGATTCCCCTCCTTTCAGCCCCAGAGGGAGAGCTAAAACCAACTATTTAGAGTAAAATTATGCAACTCAAAATTTTAAGAGTTATTTACTCTTAACTGTTTGAATTGCCAAATAAAGACCTTATCACGAGTGGTCAGCATGGATTCACCAAGGGGAAATCATGCTTGACCAGTGTGATAGCCTTCTATGATGCACGACTGGCTGGGAAGATGAGGGGAGAACAGTGGATGTTGTCCACCTCAGCTTCAGCAAGGCTTTTGATACTCTCCCATAACATGCTCATAGGTAAGCTTAGGAAGTGTGGGGCAGATGAGAGGACAGCGATGTGGATTGAGGACAGGCTGCCCAGAGAAGTTGTGGAGTTTCCTGCTCTGTAGACTTTCAAAATCCACCTGGACGTCTTCCTGTGCAGCCTGCTTTGGGCAAACCTGCTTTGGCAGGGGAGCTGGACTAGATCTTCCAACCCTGACCATTCTGTGACCATCTTAAATTCTGGCAATAACTGCAACAGCACTAGTCGTACAGCCACTGAACAATAATTTTAGCCAAGCTGACTTCAAAGACACCATCTCTTTCAGAATACAATAATACATAATTAAACGTTTATCAGCTATATATTATTTTTTCTGTATCATTCTTTACAGATTAATTTGTGGTAACATCAAACAGCCCTACTTATTGCCCTGAGTAATGGTTTAGAGATTTTAGCATATCTGCTAAAACCACAAAATACATTTAATCACACAATTAAACAAAGGGAAGTTATACCACAAAACACTTTTTTTTTTTCCATCGCACAATAACAAGGGAAGTTATATATGTAAGAACAGTTAGAAAGAGTTTGCAGGTTAAACTAAATGAGAGTACAAGAATAACTGTCACCCACTCTGAGCCATTTGCTTGTGACATGAAATGGACTTTGGGGGTAACTTCAGGTTCCACTTCTTTGGCTTAAGTGGACTATAGAGCAAAACCTAGAAAGAAGCACAAACTGAATGAGATTGCATCACCACAATCCTTGACTGTGATGCTATGTTAACATTCACACAGGTAGAAACCTCTGGGGGTTACCTAGTCCAACACCCTGCACAAAGCAGGTCCAGTTACAGCCAGCTGATCAAGGACTTATCCAGTAAAGATCCAAACACCACTGAAGATCAGACATTTCACAGATTCTCTGGGGTCCCATCTCAACGCTTGGTAAGCTTCACATTAAACAAGTTTATTCTTGTAACTAATTGGAATTTCCCACATTTCAACCTGTATTAATTGCCTCTCAGTGTATTCCCTGTGCACCTCTGAGAGCTTGGCTCCATCCTCTCCGCGTGCCCAAAGCAGCAGTTGTGATAGCAGTAAGGTCTCCTCTTTATCCTCTCGAGACTGAGCAAGCCAATATCTCTCAGATTCTTTGTACACCACGTGCTTCAGCCCCATAACAATCTTGGTGGCCTTCCAGTGGCCTTGCCAAAGAATACCAATGCCTTCCTTGCTGGGCACAACAGCCGAGATGCTGTCTGACATGAGCTGAATAGAGGGGAACAGCCTCTTCCTTTGACCCACTAGCTACACTACAGTTAACAGAGCCCAGTTACTCTCCAAGTGTTAAGGATTTAAGAACCCTACAACACATTTCAACGTGTTTTATTTGGGTTGGTTAGGGTTTTTTTAGGGGGTGTGGGAGGTGGTTGGGTTTTTTTTTGTTGTTGCTGTTCTTTTGTTTTTACAATTACATGCTTGCACAAACCAAAGTGACCTCAAAATATAACTGGGGAAACAAAACCATTCTGAGAGCCTCATTATCCAGCATAATTCCCCAAAGACCACTGAAAATCCAGCAATTTTACCAGCATTGCAACTAGGATTTTAAAACAGCACTGCCCTTACACCCCAACCCTTTCCACTTCCCACAGCACATTTCCCTTGTGCCAGCGTTCATCTGGGTGGCTGAAAGATCAATCAGATCACTCAGGAGGAGAAAAGAAAATGTTAAGTTACAGTTTCACAAGTCATAATGAAGCAATTCAAGCATTAGTATTGCAGACACCCTCTGGCTGCAGCTATTTCCGCTCTTCACTCTCCCCCAGCACTGACTAGATGGGTTCAGCTCTTACCAAATCACACTCTTGGTTTTAACCAGACCAGTTCCCTGACCAAATTTACCAAGTAAGTGCCATGAAATTCTGTGGGAAGACAAAGCAGGCAAGGGAGCCAACAGTCAGGCAAAATGCAAGTCTGCTTCACTCAACTTCAGCACCAGTTTTTGAGTTATTTTTTGCACAAGATTCAGAAACTTGAGGGGTTTTCTTACTGAAACAAGGTACTGAAGCATTTCCCACTATTTGGTCAGATGACAAAGTGAGTGAGTACTCAAACCCAACGCTATGTGGAAGGAAGGTCTTCTAAATATTCTTTTTTTCCCCTCATTGTTTTCAAAGATAGTCAGCTCCAACACTTGTCAAGCTTTGGCACTCAAAGGTGGACCTCTTTGAGCTGATGCAGTTTCAGCATCCAAAGTTTTAGGCAATATAGCCATACAGACCAAATTTTTGGCAAAAACTGGCTTTGCTGCCAGGCTCACCACCACATGAATTCGGTGATAGGAAGGAAATCAGGTGGTTTCAGAGAATTATATACTTTTAGGTTTATTTCCTCATTAACTCAACAAGTATAATCTTGGGTTAAGGACCTGTATAACACCAAATATTACAGATCTTAAAGAGATGCAATTAGAACTCTAATTTTGCCCTTTAAAGCCGTGAGAGAGAAAACACCTCGTTTTATTGTGCCCTTTAACAAGCATACCCAAGGGACACCGAGAATAGTGGAACCTGCATTGGCAAAATTAACTGATGTGCCATCAGGTGCAGGATTCAGGTTCAATGCATTAAGTTCCATTCTGCCTTGCCCTACAACAATCCCCAGGAGAAGGAACAACAATATTCTCTCCTGCAATATTATTACCAAACATGTATAAAGTTCACCACTTTAGCAGCAAGACTTCTGCAAGGACTGAGAATGAGAAAGTTATAGTAAATTTATGTATAGTCTCCAAACCGGAAACTAGACCACTAATTGCACATCTACTATCATCTGTAAAACTTGAAATAAGATATTAATGCAAAAAGCTTGAATTGAAAGCAAGTGACGAGTGGAGTCCCTCAGGG
>NW_008587767.1:0-21095 GCF_000691845.1 Merops nubicus
ACAGCTGCATTTCACTCACTGTACTGTGTCAGATGGGTCAGTACACAGCTGGTACTTATCCCCTGGGGAAAAGGGCGTGTGCTTAAAGGGCTGGTACTTATCCCCTGGGGAAAAGGGCTGAGCCAGACACATCATGCAAGGCTGCAGGACCTACTGATGTAGCATCAGTAATTCAAGAAGGAAGAGGTGTGCACAGGTGAGAGGCACTAGAACTGGCCAGTTAGCATGGGAAGCGGGTGCGTGAGTGTTTTGGACTCGCTGGTACTTATCCCCTGGGGAAAAGGGCTGAGCCAGACATATCATGCAAGGCTGCAGGACCAAGAGTCTGATGTAGCATCAGTAATTCAAGAAGGAAGAGGTGTGCACAGGTGAGAGGCACTAGAACTGGCCAGTTAGCATGGGAAGCGGGTGAGTGAGTGTTTTGGAGTCAGCACCATTGCTTGTTTATCCAGTGCACTTTGATTCCAGCAAAGCCATGCCCTCCCTCCCAGGAATCGCCCTCTGACATGCAATAGTGGGTGTTGCTGGGTGGGGAGGCCAAAGAGAATGGTCTGGAGGGAGCTGCAGCAGGGGCAGGAGAGAGATGCCTGTCAAGCTTTGCTGGTCTGGAAATGCCAGCCTCCCAAATCACAGCAAGCTACAAAATCCTTAGGATCTTCAAAGATGTCCTCAGCTCTATTTCTCTCATTTCTTGGAGTGAAAGTCTTCTCATCTAGGTGCCCCCAAGCCAGCTCTCTGGCTGCCAGCACCAGCAGCAATCACTCGGTGACCGGCACAGCCAGGAGGGAGGACTCAAGCTGCTCAGGCTGATAAACCCCTCATGTGTCCCTGCTGCCGCTCATTTGCCACTGGATCAGCGACAGGATCTCATGCCATGCCCTCTGTGGGCTGGCCAGCCAGTCCTGGCACCCTGTGGGTAGCTGAACTCATACTCTAACCTGGTGGCTTTTAGAGGATTTATTGCCTGTAATCTACCTTACATCTCCTTGTCACAGGTTTGCAGTCACCCTTTGATTTTGGGGGATGGTCACTGGGGAGCTGGGTTTGCCTGATGGCTCCTCCTTCCAGGAACTGCTTTTAACAATCAAAGGGTGTTGTAGCCCAAGCTACAGCTTCCTGTACCAAACGTGCAGTGGGGCTACTGGTGTGTGGCACTGCTGCAGCCTCTGCTGGCACTCGGAGTCACTCCCCCAGATTCCCATCTGATGAGGGAGCAGTGGACCAGGTTAGTGGAGTTCCTCTCTAAGGCTGGGTTATGAGCAGTGAGAAGAGCAATGCCCCTGAGCCGGGAGGGACAGATGAGCAATTCTGCTGACTCCCACCCCAGGTGGAAGCTGCAGGACATGCTGGCAGATGTACTAAGCTGTGCCTCTGCCATGGTTTTTTCTCCATTCTCCACAGGCAGGGCTGCTCCTGGCTAATTTTGGTGTCTGTGTCACTGCTGAGGGGCAGCAGCTGTGACAGCTTGGGAGGAACAAGCTGGAGAGCAGGATTTAACAGCATCAGAGCAAAATCCCCTCTTAGCCCCTGACTGCTAGAGCAGAAAGCAGGTCAGGAGCCTTCCTTGACAGTAGGTGTGCTTGGTGTATTTGGCTGGTCTGCAGAAAAAAAAAAAATCTCTTGCTAGGACTCAGACTTCTCTGATCTTTAGTGACTTGGAGAATGAGATCAGGTCTGCTCATAAGTCAGCTCTGCTTTTCCATGCTGTTTTCTGGGTGCTGATATCAACCCTAGGGTCTCTATGGACTTCATTTCTTTCCTTATTGATTTTCCCTTCTTAGGCCCTGCTTAGTGAAGGCTTTTCTCCATCTATTGTGGTCATTGACCAAGGCTCTGAGGGGCAGAAGGTCCTCCTCTCCAGGTTCTAAAGCATAATTCTTGTGAGGAGCAGCTGAGGGAACTGGGGCTGTCCTAGAGAAAATGAGGCTCAGGAGAAACATTCTTGCTCTCAACAACTCCCTGAAAGGAGGTTGGAGACAGATAGGGGGTCATGCTCTTCTCCCAAGGACAAGAAGAAATGGCCTCAAGTTGCACCAGAGGAGGTTTAGGTTGAACATGAGGAAAAATGTCCCCACAAGGGTTGTCCAGGGCTGTGCCAGGCTGCCCAGGGCAGTGGTGGAGTCCCCACCCCTGGAGGGGTTTCAAAGCCATGGAGATGTGGTGCTGAGGGACATGGGGCAGTGGCAGACTTGTCAGTGCTGGGGTAACAGTTGGACTTGATGATCTTAAAGGTCTTTTCCAACCTAAATGATTCTATGATTCTACAATTCCTAGCCTGCTCTGCACTGTGGATGTCCATGTCCCTAAGTTCACCCTTTACAGCTGCATGTTCTCAGCTTGCTTCTCTCCAGGATAGTGCTGGTGAGGGCTATGGGCCTCAGCTTTCTGGTTAAAGTCCTCCAGAAAGAGATACTGTGGCAGTCTCTGTGTGCACTCAAGGGTTTCAAGGCTGTTTGGCTGATGGTCTTGTTTGACTGGCAGGCAGGAGATGGAGTGGGGACTTACACTGGTGTCCTTGGGAAGCCTTTCAGCATGAAGAGCATCAGTGCATCTGGCAGTGTATCATCCTTCCACAGGGAAGGGTCTGGCTGTGTTGCTGTGACTCTGTGAGCAGCCCATGAGGTTGAACTCATGTCCTGAAGGACTTTGGGAAGGACAATTCCTTTCTAGCTACAGGGGTTCACAGCCCATCCTCCCAGAAGGACAGGACAGTGATGAACTGACCCTGGACAGTGCTTGGAACAAAGGCTGCCAACTTTTGCACTCATGTCCTGGATCTGGCTAGTGCAGGAAGGGATCCAGTTGACTTTGGAGATGGCTGTGCTCAGCAGGGAGAGGCAGCCTTTGGAACAGCCTGTGTCCAAGCTCCTCCCAGTCTGCAAGCCTGGTCCCATCCCTTCACCTCCACAGAGTGGTGCTGCAGGACTGCAGAGCCTTCTGAGTCTCCCCAGGGACAATGCAGAGCAGGTTTTCCAGCCTAGGAGGCTTTGCAATCCCAGCTCCTTCAGAAGCCTGAGATATTTTACAGCCCAAACATTCTCCATGAGACTTTAAGAGCTGCCATTAATGTGTCTTAACTTCTAGCTAGAGGGCTGAACAGAACAAGTCCATCATTCCAGGATAAGAGATTAGGGCAGGAGTAGCTGTACACTCAAGGGGATCTTGGTTGTCTGTGCCCCAAATCTTGGAGGATGATGCTTTCCTGTAGGCTCCTTTACCTTAGAGCCAAACATCATCATGTCTTCTTCCAAAGCCTGTTTCTCCCTTCGCTCCTGAGTGGAGTCAGTCCAGATGGTCTGGAGTTGCAGACCAGGAGGCATCTGCTGCTGGAGCTCCCAGAGCAAAGTGGGAAAGGTACACAGGCCCCATGCAGAAGGTTTTGCAGGCTGCACCAAGGGTGGAATTCACCCTGTGTGGGAGGGCCTAGCCAAAGTACCCTGTGGTGTGTCCTGCTGCCTTCCCTCTGCATCACTTTCAGGTCTATTTTCATGGCTGGAGGATGGAAAGATCTGGGAATAGAGCATATGCACATGCAAGGCCCTTTACTTTGCATGAACTAGGCCCTGTGGTCACCAGCCCAGGGCAGAACTATGCAATGGGGTAGGATGAGGACTGTGGCTTCACCTAAATCCAGCTCAGTGTCCTGCTCAGGGTGGAAGAACTAAAAGTCAAACTGCTCTGGGCTGTTTTCAGTCTCCCATGGCTCCTTTCCTTTTCTTGATCTCAGGTGGGACTTTTCTCTTAAGCTGTCTCCCACTCCTCACAGAAGCTGGTCAGCCAAGGCAGCAAGTGTGCTATGGATTGGCAAAGCAGAGTGGAGTGTGAAAGGGCTGATGTTAATCACACCCAAACCCCTGTCCTGGTCTGTGCAATTGCGCTGGAAGTCTTGGGAGCCCACGTGAGAGGGATGAATGTCATGCTGACCATATTTTGAAGGAGGTAGTCCCAACTCTAGAGTGTCTTGTAACACTGACACCAGGACAGTCTGACCAGGTAAGGATGTTTTGTGCTGGAGGATGCTGGGCTTGGTAGTGGCCTTCCTGGGGAGGGTAAATGGGGGCCCGCCAGCATGGTGGGCTGCTCAGAGACTTGCTGGAGGCAGGAATATGAAGGATCTACTCTGCAGGGTCAGTTTTGCTTGATTTGTTAAAGGGAAGTAAAAAGAACCAGATCTCTTCGTTCACCATATCTGTCTGGGGAAGGGCAGACAGATTTGTTGGAGAACAAGATGGGCCAACTTTCTGACTCTGCTGGTCCTGGATCTTCAGCTGATTGCATCTTCCCTCTCTGGAGTGCTGGGATAGTCCTTGTGAAGGCATGATGCTCCCAAAGGGGGAAGCTCTACTTCTGCCAAGTTTCAAGTCCCTACACTTTGTCCTTGCAAGTTTGGGGTGCCCTGGGTGTGTGGATGCCTTTCCCATGTCTCCTTGGCCCTGAAGGTCCCTTGCATGCTCTGTCAGTACAATTTAGGCTGGAATCTCTGTTGTGCATTAGCACGAGCAGTCTGCTGGTGAATTAGGGGGTACAGGCACTGAAAACTGATACTGTCTGGGATAGTCACCTCCAAAATGCTCTGGAACACCTGTCTGAAAATGCTGCAATTGGCAACGCAAAGGAGTAAAACTGGACAAGTCTGGAGTACTTCTAAACCCTCTGCCACATGTCTCAGCACTGATGGGAGTCTGGCAGCTGCCCATCTCAGCTGAACCTCTCACAGGATTTAGGCAGCCAGTGCAAACCTGTAGCTCACAGGGCACTTCCATGCCATGCTTGCCATGATGGTCATCCAAGGCAGGTTTCCTACAGGGCAGCATGTCAAGATGCACGAGCTCCTCGAGCTCTGTCTCAACCCCAACAGACCTGTTAGTGATGCTGGCAGTGCAGAGCTGGATGGAAATGTCCACAAGATCATCATTTCCTGCCTAATCTTACTTCTGGGCCTGGTAACATGAAAGACAAACCAAAAACACTGCAGCAAGGATGATGTTAACCATTCACTGCTGAAGTCAGGCAAGGTGGGTCCAGCATGGACAGGATCTCCATCTGTTTCACAACCAAACACAGTCTAGGCCATAGGTGTGTGATTAAAGTAAGTGCTGCTGTATCTGATGGAGCTCCCTGTTCAAGGAGTTTTAAGCCAGGGTGCAGCAGGCAGCACCAGTTCAGTGAAGGGTGATGCTGTGTGTGCTCAGTGACTCTGACAGCAGCCTCAGGAGTCATGTTGATTCATGGAGAAGATCCTGTTGAGCCACAAGGAGTTGGACTGTTTGCACAAAGATAAGGAGCTGGTTGGAACATCTGTGCAGTTCATCTGCTATTCTTGCTCCAAAAAGGGACTTCTGAGGCCTCCAGCTTCACTCATTTCCCTCTGTGCAGTGTGGGCACTGCCAGAAGAACGATGTCTGCCCCAAGGGTTGTGGTCCTCCAGGGATCAGAGATATCAGAAAGTTCAACAAAAAAGGATCACAGTGAATTGAAACTTGAGTGAAATCACCCAGAGTAGCAAATTGTAATGTGCTTGTACTGGCTGGTGCCTGTTTCCCTCAGCCTTGCTGGTGACACTGGCTCCTCCTCCTCCTCCTCAGCAGGCACAGCCTTCTCCACCAGATGCATATTTGCATAACAAACCCAGAGGCACTGACCTATGAAGTTCTGTTATTCTGCAAATGACATTTCCTCTTATTTGCTCACTCCTGTTTGAGTGGAGCCGCTCTCTGACCCGGCCCAAACTGCTGGTCTGGGCAATGCCTTTCCCTCTGGAGTGGCCCCAGAGCAGCCAGCGTTTCTCAAGGTGCTGGCCGGTGCAGCTCTTGGTTTCCTGTGTCTACAGCTCTGCTTTTCTTCCTCACCTTGTCCACTTACTGCCACACTGCCACCTGCTCTCTGTGTGGTCACTTTGATGGCTGCCTCCCTGCTTGCCTGCTGGTGCTGTTGCTTTTGCTACTGCAGCTGCTCAGTGCCATACAGGCAAACCCAGATTTCTCTGCTCTCTTTCCCCTCCTCTTCCTCATCTGTCATACCCCAGCTCCTCTGCTGGCCACAGGAGCTACCCCAGCTTTCCACATCTCTGATGTAAGATTGGCAATGGGCTGGAGTTGTTTTGCTTCCTCCAGCAGACTGCTGCCTGGCTTGCCTCTGCCTACACCCGGCTCCTGGCTCTTCTGCCGTGGTGTAGCACGCAATGCCCTTTGTTCTTGCCCGTTGCATGGTGAGCAGATGAAAGCCGACCGTGAAGTATAATTTATAGCTAGCTTGAAATGCAGTTTTGGCAGGGCAAAGCACGCCAAAAGATGTAGCAATGCCTGAGGAGCTGCACTCAAACTGCTTATCAAATGATGCTTGAAAGGCTCGGTAATACAAGAGGAGGGCTGAGTTGCTCAATTCTAGAAGAGGATAAACTGCCTTTATTATAGGGACACGTGTTTGAGAGCAAGGAGCTGATAGCTGGCTTTTGGAAACTCGTCCAGCAAGGCAAATCACAGCTTCAGAGCCTTGGTCTGACAGGCAGCAAGGCTGCAGGAGAGTGCCTTGCACAAAGCTAACCAGGGCTGCTCTACTTGTACTTTCCACCCTTCTAGAAAACCATCCCAGAAAGGAGATTGTTGCCATTAACACAATCAAACATGTGAATAAGGCTCACGCTGATGACACTGAAATCTGTGGGCAGGAGGAATTTGGTGCTGGCACACCCTGGAGGGATGCAGGCTGACTACATGGTTACCTCCAGTGGCCAGAAAAACCTGGCTGGTAGCTGGGAGCTTGGCAACCCTTCACTCAGTTGGTCAGAGAGCAGTGACCAGCCGCTGCAGCAGCCCAGATCTGAGCACACCCTCCTGGCTGCTGGACTTCTGCAGTGGAGAGAGTGTTATGGTGCTTGAGGAGGGCAAGATTTTATTGTTTTAAGGTGGAAAAGAAGCTCAAAAAGCCACGTTTCTTTCAGTATTTAAAGCGTGGTCAAAAAGGAGGCAGAGATCCTCTTTTTCACAAGAATTTTCTTGGAAAAAATAAAGGGTGATAGGTACAATTTACTCCTGGGGAGATTCTCATCGGACACGAGGAAAAATTTTCACAACAAAGAAAATAAGGTGTTGGAATAATCTCCTCAGGGAAGTGGTGAAATCCCAGCCCAGAGCATGTTTAAGAATCATCTGGACAGGGCGTTGGGCCACCTTGTCTAGACTGAGCTTTTCCCAAGAAAGGTCAAATCAGATGATCCCTGAGGTCCTGTCTAACTCGGTACTCTGTGATTCCCCTGCTCCAGTGCAGGGCAGTGCAACTGACCCTTGCTCAAAGGAGGTGTCTGTCTTCTCCTTAAAGACTTCCAGCACTGGAGACTCCCTTCATTCTGCAGTACAAGGCACTTGCCCCATATCACCAGCAGCTTTTTTTCCCCCCTCAAGACGCTTTTTTCACTCTGCAGATAGGGAGCATTGGGGAGCTGTCCTCCTATTAACCATTCTCAGCAGTCAGGATAGGTGAGAGTTTGGGTGCACCCTCCTGTCCCATGGAGTAACATCAGCTATGAAGCCCTGAGACAACACTGAGCCTTTAGGACACTCGTGTTTCCTGTATAGGAAAGACCAGGCACCAAAGGAAGATATTGTGGTGCTGCAGAGACCAGGGATGAGTCTCTGTCCCTCTTGCATTAGCTGTGTTGACCCTACCAACATTGCTGTGGGGGGAAGACCCTTGGGACCTCCATGAGCTGGGATGTCCCATTTCAGCATCCTAGCTATTAAGGCAGGATTTTTTGTACTGGCCAAAGCCAAAAAAATTTCACAGTTGTGAATCTGGTGTCTTTTCCTTCCCACAGCCAGTGTAAGTGCTTTGAATGCCACATTGAGTGCCGAGGACAGTTTCCCTTCCCAAGGAGATCCCCCTCCTTCAAAAGCTCCTGCGGGGCTGCAGCAAGTTGCCCTTTCCTCTCCTGTTCAGTTGCCCACAAGGGCAGGAAGTCTCAAGGATATGGGGCCTCAAGTAGAACACGGAGTAGCACTGTCTAGAAAATTCATGTTAAAACCTATTTCTGCAGAGAAGGTTCTTAATTTTATTGCATTTTGTCAAATCAACATAAACTAGAAATTAAAAATTGTTCAGGGCAGCTGCTACTTAACTACTTAAACATCCTTTCTGGTTTTCTAGCTCAAACATTTGTACAAAATATCAGACTGTTTTTATTCCAAGAGGAAGACGAGGCACTTTGACCTACAGAGGCAAGGTAAGATTTATTTTTCTTTCCAGTCATTCCTAAGCAGAACGGTCCTTAAAGATTTAATTTAAATGAAGTTATATGTGAATTTCAACCTCAGCTTTTACTGTGTTTTAAAGAAAAGAGAAACTGCTTTCTGGTGTCACAGAAGTGGTGAACCTACACTTCAACCTTGCATCTTCACACTGCAGGTCATTAGCCTTGAGTTTGGCACAAATGGCAAACAAACCTGGCAGACCCCAGTGCTGACCACGTTTTAGCTGCCAAACTACTTATTTCTGCCCTTTCACAGGGACACTTGAAGTTCCCCAAATGTTATGAATGCCTTTGTAGTTAAAAATTACTGTATTGGGCCAGTTTGGTTGCACAGGGACCATCCCTAGTCCATGCACTGAAATGCTCTGTAAGTCCATGAAGTTGCTGGTCAACTTGCTTGAAAACCCAATTTTCCCTTGACAGGTAAGATGGCCGGGGGCAGAGTATGGGGTTGGCCCTCACATATGGGGAGGCTGAAGGAGGTGATGCAAGAAGGGGCAGATCCTTCTCCAAGGTGCAGTGGGAAAGGATAAGTGACACCATGCAGAAGCTGCAACAGGGATATTTCAACTGTACATGAGGAAAAAACTTTTCCCATGAGACACATGCAGCCCTGGGATGAGGTCTTTTATTGAGGATATTAAAAACTCAGCTGGGCAAGGACTGCAGCAGCTTGAGCTGGCTTTGCAATGAGACCCCCTTTGGAACTCTGGACCTCTCCAAGTCCTTTCAATTCAATCTTCTGTGATGCTTCCCTAGTGAAGGGCAGTGACACATACACACGTGATAGCTTATTGCATGCTACAGAAGCCTTGAAAAAGGGAAAAGGGCCTTGACAATGACAAGTCTTGCCTGGACTTTGGCAACCTAGAAAATGGTAGGAAGAGCTGGTGCACAAACCACAGCCTGCCTTCACTACACCAGGGCATGTCACATGTGGGACATTCCCACATGGTTGACTTCGTTTCTTGTTTCTATTGTAAAACAGGCATGGGGATTTGATGTCCTCCAACAGCATGGCAGGAGGTGAGGAATGCACCCTGGAGGACGACCCTCCTGTTGTCCTCCTTGATTTTGTGTTGTGGTCAAGCCACCAGACCCCACTTTGGACTTGCCATCCAGTGTCACCAAGTCCCGCTGTGGTGGCCTGGGGCTGCCAGAATGTGGAACAAGAGCCCAGCTGAATAGCCTGGAGGCAGAATAAATTGCATCCTTAAATAAAGGCTGAGGGGATGTGCACACCTCCCTTGCCCTGAGCAGTTGAGATGGGTGTTGGAGCCGGGTCAGGCTGTCCCAGGGGTGGGAAAGCCACGCTCGGTGCCACGGGGATCCACCAGCAGCACCACGCTTCGCCGAGCAGCCTAGCTTCCCCCACACCTATGGCTAGGACTGCAAAAATGTAGACTGGTGCTTCAGCAAGATTCCAGTAGAGAGGGGATTTTGCAAGAAGAGACCTGGCAAAAAGGACACAGAGGCCATGGAAGGATCAGCACTGAGTGCGCAAGTACAGCTTGGATGGTTGAACATCCTCTTGCATGCCAGGGAAGCTCCTCACCTCATCTCTAGTACTGTTGCCTAAAAGTGGTTCATGTGCCCAGTCATAAATTAGCTGTGATAATCTGTTTTTCCCTGTTTAGTCTGAAAGTGAACATGTGAGTACTTGTCCATCTTGAAAACCCAACACAGGATGGACTTTTCCTGGAGAGCAGACGGGATCAAAGCAGGTAACCCCTGCATGACGTGCACATTAGCCTTAAATATTACCTCTAATCACTAGAGTTAGATTTCATTGGCAAAATAAACAATATCCTTCAGAAATAACATTAGTAGAGTGGCTCACCTAAACCCATTGATTGTTTCACAGTAGTTTTTATTTACAGGATTTCATAATGTAGGAAGAGAGAATGATCTCCTGGTTCATCCTGTGTGACTGGGAGTATTATTATTGTCAAAGTCCCTCCCCGCACACTGCAGTGGTTGCCAGGTGAGTAAATACCACCCTGTGAGGACTGTCTCTGCCCCACACTTCATGCCCATGTGCCCTTTTCACCCCTCCCCATCCTCACCTCCTTGTGCTTGACCCTGACATCACAGGACCTCTGGGCCCTTGGAATAAGGTGGGATTGAGGATGAATCCCCATGGGTAAACCCTGCTCCACATGCCTCTGACCTGATGAATGTCCCCAGTGCAGTGCAGAGATGCACCACGTTCCATGGCATCTCAGAGCCTTTTCTGGCGGGAGTCTGGTGCCGCTCACTTGGTCTTGGGAGTAACCTGAGAGTCTGTTTCCTCTTCCCAGTCTTCTCTTCTCCTTGGCCAGGCCTTCTCACAGCAGATGAGGCTTCTCCAGGCATTTCAGGTGGGGTGCCACAGCCCTGCATGTAGGAGGGTCTTCATCACCATGGCACAGGAACCTTTAAGACTGTCCAGTTCCACCATCCCTGCCAAGGGCAGGGGCACCTTCCACTATAGCAGGGTGCTCAAAGCCCCTTCCAGTCTGGCCTTCAACACGTCCAATGATGGAGCATCCACAGCTTCCCTGGGCAACCTGGGCCCATGTCTCACCACCCAGAGAGTGAAGAACTTATTCATAATTTCTCATGTCTCACCACCCTGAGAGTGAAGAACTTATTCATAATTTCTAATTTGAATCTACCTCTTCCAGTTTGAAGCCACCACACCTCGTCCTATCACTACAAACCCTTGTAAAAAGTCCTTCCCCAGCTTTCTTGTAGGCCCCCTTCAGACACTGGCAGCCCCCCGCCGGGCTCCCCAGCTGGGGCCTTCTCCTCTCTGTCCCTCCCTAGCTTTGTTATAGGCCCTCTTTAAGTACTGAGCAATAAAGTCTCCCTGGAGCCTTCTCTTCTCCAGGCTAAACAACCCCAACAGTCTCAGCCTGTCTTCACAGGAGAGGTGTTCCAGCCCTCTGATTGTCTTTGTGGCCCTCCTCTAGGCCCACTCCAGCAGGTTCATGTCCTTCTTGTGTTGGAGACTCTAGAACTGGACACAGTACTCCAGGTGGGATCTCATGAGAGTGGCACAGAAGGGGAGAATCACCTTCCTCAACCTTCTGGCCACGCTTCTTCTGATGCAGGCCACAGTATGATTGGCTTTCTGGGCTGCACTCGCACATTGTTGGCTCATGTGGAGCTTTTTGTCAACCGGAACCCCCAAGTTCTTCTCCTCAGGACTACTCTCAATCCATACTCCATCCAGCCTGTATTTGTGCTTGGGATTGCCCCAACCCAGTGCAGGATCTTGCACTTGGCCTTGTTGAACTTCATGATGTTGGCAGGGGCTCACCTCTATGGTGAAATGACCCAGTACACCTCACACCAGGGAGAAATTAGGTGCTATGCAAGTATCAGAGCCTTCCCAAATGCAGAACAATAAAGAGGATGGGAGAGGTAATGTCCTCCAGCAACTGCTCTTCCAAAGATGAGGATGAGCATGGCTTCACTGGGACTGACGAAGAACATTGTCACCCACACAGATCCCAGTGGGCAGCAGTGCTGAGCAGTGCTAGCGTCAAATACCAGTAGGATTAATGTTGCAGGACACTGTGCAGAGGGTCAGCCCAATGTTTTAATCTGGAGAGGACTTGCCTTTGTTGGCAGTTTCATAACCTCCTGGAGTTAGGGCAGGCCTGCAGCTCAGGTAGTGAGATGGTATCACCACAAACTGGTGACCCAAATGCTCAGGCTGCTCTGATCCTCCCTATGAGAGGGCAACCATGCCATGGTATCAAATAGTGTCTTTGTGCTTCAGCTAATCTGGAACTCTGAAGGGGCTCGCTGTCACAAGGTGTGGGGAGAAATAAAACCCTGTCCCAGGGCCCTGCACTGAAACGATGCTTTGGATGGCAGGGAAGAGGCTCCACTGGTTCCAGGAGCACCTGCACCTCCCTGCAGAGCACACGGTGATGGAGCAATGGTGCTGCCAGATGTGGTGTGGGCGTGTGACTGTGTGTGACCCAACGAAGACGACGGCGTTTGCTGTGGGGTGTTCACAAGCCATGTGGAGCTCACAGCCCTCCTCTGGCCCCGGTCACACCCCATGTTCCCCATCTGTCCCCGGGGACCATGGCACGATCGCTTCCTGCTCCCCTTCCCAAGGCTGCTTTGTTGAGTTGGGTCACACTAGGATACGTTGCTACATCGTTACGTAAGCTGGTCTGCAAGGTCTCCTCCCCCCAGCTGCACGAGGGATTTCACAACGCCCCGAATCGAGGGCGTCCTCACACCACTTGCACACTCACTCCCATTCTAAATTTCGTCCTGTCATCCCTGTGCCTGTCACAGGAACAAGCTGTCCCCTCCCTGTGGCATTTCAGAGCTAGTGTGCATTGCGATGGGCACAGGGGAGGCAAGGAGTTCAGGTACCAACCTGGAGGAGGTGCCTGTCTCCACCTGGGGCCCCAGCTGCACAACACCATTGACATCCATTTGGCTGTAGTTACCTCCCTGGATTGTCTTGAATTATGGTGGGCATGGGCTCAAGTCATCTCCTTGACTTCTTGCACAGGGCATTCTTATGCTCCTGGGCCTGCCAGTGTCACCTCTTGAGGTGGTGCCCCACACACCTGTCCTCCCTCCAACCACTCCCAGAAGCAAGCAGATGTATCTGTCATGACCTAAGTTGACTTATAGGACACCACCCAGGTAATGTTCATGCACCTCATGGGGCCTTCAAAACACACTTAGGTTATCTCCTGGTTTTCCATGGCAGTGTGGGCTCTTTCCCCCTGTCTGAGTGTGGCTATTCCAAGCCCAGCAACCCTCAAGCACTCCCTCTATTGCTAGCCAGCTCCCTCTGGACTTGCCAGAGATGGGATGGCATTCGGAGGGGGAACTCTTCAACCCATTACACATCTAGAAGCAAGAGAAACACTTGTCAGGTCCTTGGGTAGTCCTCAAAACCTAGAGAAACAGAGCAGGAAGATGAAGCTGTCTCTTATAGCTACCAGGTGGCTACCACAGAGGCCTTTCAGGTCTTCTGGGCATGGTCAAGCAGGATTCACTGTTGGAACACAACCTTACTGAGGAGGTGCCACGTCCTCACAGGCTGCCATGTGACCCAGCCCCCAGGACATGTCTGGATGTGGCAGGCAGTAGCATGACATGTAGACCAACCTCCCATGCTTATCTCAGTAACATTGCCCACTTTCAAGGGAAGCTTCTTGTGGCAACCCCAGGTAGCAGGTCCCTGAAAACAGGCTGCAACACCAGCAAAGGTAAGTGCCATGAGCACAAGGAGTCCTTTGTTGCACCCATCCCCTCCCACATGTCCTCTCCTGCAGATGTAACAGCCTGCCACTGAGGTGCAGCAGCACCAGGGAAGTCCTTGGGAGAGGGCCAGACCCAGAGATCTTGAACTTGGATCTTCATGCAGTCTCCTGGGACCCTGTCTGCAAGCTTTGCCCTTGGGCTGCTGGGCAAGGACAGTAGCAAGGAGACCCTTTGCCAGCAGGGTCCCACATGGTTAAGTGTTGGTATGAAACATCCCCCCCGACAGTGTATCTCCTTCTCAGAGAGGGGTTTTGAGACAACTACAGGCTGAGCTCACCCTGAACTGGACACTGCCCTGCAGAGAGTACCGGGTAGAGATGGGAGGAGATCATCAGCTCCTTGACTGATTTTGAGAAAGATCCTCAAACAAGATGGGGACACAAGGAGATGAAAACTGTGTGGACTGGCCACCTTGATGGCCTTCTCCTGGAGGGGAAGGAGAGCTCCTCCCTCTCCATCACTATCCTCTCCTCCCAGGCACTTTCCTGGACCCTGCCCTTCTCTGTTAAGTTGTGTGGACACTCATGGTGCTTGTTTCCAGAGTGACCTGATGACCAAGACGTTTCCCTTTTTAGCTGCTGACAAGCCCACACAGCCCTCTGAACTGTAAGCAGTTTGGAGTTGTGAAGTTGTTGCTCATCAAAAGTGGGACCTGGGATGTGACTGGCAGGGGATGTCCAAGAGCAGGGAGGGGCAGAAGGGACAATTTGTCTCCTCAGCCATGATGGCACTGGGTCTGGACATCCTGTGCTGATTTGTGTCCCTTTGTGTGCATTACACGTACCATCTGCAACAAACAGGGACATCAAAAGAGGGAACCAGGAACGTGAGCCCATGGAGGTCCAGCTGACAAGGGCAAGGGCTTGGCCTGCTCTCCAGCCCCAAGCCTGTGAGGAGTGAAGCACTGGACAGGCAAGGGAAGGCTGGGAGAGCTGGGTTGGTCCAGACTGAGGAAGGGAAGGTGTGGAGGGATCTTGCAGCTCTGTGCAGCTAATTAACTGGAGGATGTAGAGAAGATGGAACCAGATCTTCTGATGTGCATGGGGAGAGGAAGGGAAGCAACTGGAATAAGGTGGGACATGGGAAAGTCCTTTCAGACACCTAGAAAAAAAATTCACCTTAAAGTCTGTCAAATACTGGGAGAGAGGCCAGGGAGGCTGTGGGATCTCCATCAAACCTCAACTAGACGAGGTCTGGAGCGACTGAGTCTTGACCTGGTTCAGCAAAGCTGGCCCTTCTTTGGGCAGAAGATCAGTCCCTTGCTATCTAAATTATTCCATGTTTCTGTAGGACACACCTTAGCGCTGCGCTAACTTTGTTCCCAGAACTTCTCCGTTACGCAAGGCTTAAACATTGCTGCCTGTGGCCCCACAGCTGCTCTGCATGAGCCATCCTCCCTTTTTGTGGAGAAACTGGGGATTTCCTTCTTTTCCTCACCTAAGTTCCCATCCACAACGGGAGCTCTCTGGGACTTGGTAGTCTACCTGCTTTGCCAAGGGCCAGCCCATGACCTGCTCAGTGCTGTTGCCTTCTTGTCCTTTCACAGCACCACCCTGAAAACGTCTCAGTGACACGTGTGTGAGGAGTGGAGGTAATGTTTTGTTCAAGAACAACCTATCTGCATGTCTCTACAGGCTCCTCCATGGCTTTCAGCTGGATCCTGGTTATCCTGTTGGTTCGAGCTCTCCATCCATGCTGTTCCTGTGGCTCTTTCTGGCCTCACAGAAGAAAGACAGCCTTTCACAAGAGGCAGAGTGAAACTAAGGCTTTGCAAATCTGAAGAGCAGGTTTTCTCCTGGAGACACCTTGACAGGCTCTGGGAAGTCTCAGCTGTGCTGGGGCAAGACTGAGTCACCTCTCAGAAAATGGCATTATCCTGGAAAATACAAGAAATTCCCAGCAGCCTTACCTCTGTCCCTCCTGGTGACCATCCACCCTGAGGAAGAAGCGAATCTAGGTGCTAAAAAATACCCACAGCAGGACTCCCTGTCACCAGTTTTGGGGGCCAGCTACTTTCCTCTGGCAGATTTTACAGTGATCCATAGCCACTTTCAGCTGAGGAGTGCCTGACAAGTTTGAACAGTAAACCCTTCACTGCTCTGGGAGCAGCATTGGGCCAGCGAGCCCTTTGATTACAATCAGCAAGTTGGCAGGAATCCTAGGAACTCGTACAAAAATGCTTTGAAGAGGCCAGATGCACAAGGTGTGTCCCTGTGTGGGGTGCGGAGCGGTGATTCACGCCATCACCACGCAGCGCTCGGCGCGCACAGGCAGCTGTTGGACCACAGCAAAGGCCCTCCTCTCTCTGTAATCACCAGATGCCAATTTATTTTCATTTCTCTTCAACCCTGCGATCTTTTGCCGATCGTTCCCCAAATTCGCCACGGGATTTTTTTCCCTTTCAGCTTCCCTGGCTGCTGCCTGCGCACCCCAGACAGAAAGGCAGAGGGGGAACTGACTGCGGGCGCTGGCAGATGCAAGCTCTGCTGCTCTGCTGGTGCCACACTGGGCTTGCTGGGGATGACACTTCCATGCCCTCCTAAGTAAAACATCCCCAGAGCAGAAACAGCAGTTTGCGTCGAAGTGAAACAAACTCCTTTATCTAAGTACCTTTTGCTCTTTTAGAGATGGATTTGGAGTCTGTTGCAAAAACCTGTTCTGTTCTCTCCCTTGAGCTAGGCCATACAAACCCACCTGAAGAAACTTGTGCTTCTTGAAAACCTTTGTGAGCTCTCTGTACCCAGCCCAGCAGCCCAGCTCAGCATTTTGGGTGAATTATGAAACAGGGCAGATGCCGGAGTGGAGCATTTGTGTTATCTGCCAGCGAAAGATGGGATGTGATAAACACTTGGCTCTACGGTGCAGGGACAGGGTGAGGGCTGTTCCTTGCCGGGGGGGAAATGACATTACAGGTTTGCAAGAGCTGGGCACTTTGTTGTGCAGAAGCCATCTGATGCTGACAGCCTGTCATTGATTTGCGAAAACACCATTTGGCATTGATAACAAATGTTCAGGAGAAACTAGTAGGAGAGAGGAAAACAACATGCAGGTATTGCTTCGCTGTTCTCTACCTGGGCTGGAAGCTCACAGTCTTATCCCCACTGTGTCAAATGCAGAGAAGCAGCAGAAAATCCTCCATCTCACTGGGCATCAGCCACCTGGTCTTGGGCAACTTTCACCCCTCATCTTGGCTGGACTAGACTGGGCATGGTCGAAATGTCCAGGCTGGTTGGGTGATGGAGCAGAGTGAAGTCACTGCATCCCTTGGGTGAGGTATCAGGAAACATGGGGAGAGGAGACCAAAGGTAATTACCCTCTAGGTGCTCTAGTCCTGTGTCTCATTGACAAATCTTGGGTTTCTGCCTTTGGGTTTCACTGGAGGCTCCTGGAGTGTCAGAAGCAGTAGGTGCACAATGTCCATCTTCTCCAAGAGCATGCCCTGTGCTTTCTCTTGTGCCTATGAAGTATGGCACTCACATGCTCACAAGCCACCAGGGAAACATAAAACCTGATGAATGGCAATGAAATAAAGTGCTTTCCTGCTGCTTCCCAGGAGGGACCCAGCAACTGTGAACCAAAAGCACCAGGCCTGTGGACAGCCAGTCCTTGGGCATGATGATCCCCACTGGAGAGAAAACCCACAAAGCCCCTTCACTACAGCACCCTCCATCCAGCAGCGTGGAGGAAGCTGCTCCTCCTGACCCTTCTCTGGGTCATGTGCTGGCACAAGCACCCAGGACCCTGTCCTTGAGAGTCTGGGAAGCCTCTGCCCTGGGCATCCTCCCCTCAGCCTTCCTCCTGATGGGGTTTCTGCCTCTTCTGTATCATCCTTTTGCAGCTTGGCAGGAGCTTTGTCAGCACTTGCTGTGACCTGAAACTGGTCACACCAGCACCAAGGTGTTTGATTCTCTGCAAACGAGTTGCTGCAGTGTGGCTTGGCAGAGAGAAAATTCTCTGCTCAGATTCATAACCAGGCATGTAATTTCTTGTACAGCCATTTTATCTGCTATTCTGCTTACTAGAAGTCCTATTTTTCCCCATGCTACCCCAAGTTACTTGCAATGATTGCCCCAACTCTTAGCCTCATGATTGCCCTGATTTCTGTACAGGGATGTCCCTGCAAAAAGTGGGAGGTCCTTGTGGGAAGAGGTTTTGCCCCCATTAACACAGCAACACGCTGCAGTCAGCAGGACCCTCCTTGACCCCTGCTTTAGGCATTTGCAAGTGACCCTGCAGTCCTGGGCTCAGTGGGGTGGTTTTGCAACCTGTGCAGGGTACGAAGCATTTTGCAAGTTAGGAACTGGACATGTAGACCCAGGAGCATCTGGACAGGACAGAGGCTGGACCCTCAGGCAGGAATGGGCACTGTGGGTAACGTTGCTCTTCTGACATATGGAATGTCCGTTGCTGCCTTCTACTAGCAGGGGTGTCCCCAGGCTCTTGACACTGAGGCACCATTTTGATCCCGTTTAGACTAGGGAAAATAATAAAATACCAGATGAGCAAGCTGTGCACGAGATCCTCCAGCTGCTGAAGAGCGCTGTTTCCTACCCAGACTCACAAAGCCTCACCTGTGAGCCTTTCATAGCTAAGGGACAGTGATGTCCATCCCCAATGCTCCTGCTCCCCCTTGGTGTGCACAAGCCCCTCTCAACCTGTTCCTTTCAGCACAGGCGGGGGGAGGTGGATTTGGGGCGAGAGCAGCAGGGAGCTGCCTGCCCTGAAGCGGGGGCTGCGAGCGGCGGCGGGGAGCGCGTGGGTGTGTGCAGGCAGGGCTGTATATCCAGTCTGGCAGAGGGTGTGCCTGCTCACACGCCGCGGATCCCAGCCGGGAGCAGGAGCCCTGAGACACCTTCGGCCTGGGACGTATGGCAAGGAGGGGTTCGGGAGATTGAACACAGCACAAAGACACATTTACTGTCGCCTCGTGTTGTGCACGGCCAGGTGAAGTGCAGCCCCCTCTCCCCCCAGCCCCACGGCCTGCCTGCAGCCATGCTTCACTCTCCGCTGAAAACAGCGTTGGCCTATGAGTGTTTCCAAGACCAGGCCAGCTCCACTCTGGCTCTGCCCTCGGACCACAAACTGAAAACGAAAGGCACAGGAAAACAGCGGGTCCAGGAGCAAGTGATGATGACGGTGAAGCGGCAGAAGCAAAAGTCGTCTGTGTCGTCAAGCGTGAGCCACTCCAACCGAGGTAAAATCCCACCGCGCTCTGGACAGCAAGGGGCTCCCCTCTGGGGACAGAGCACGTGCTATGGGGTGATTCTGTGGGGTTTTGTTTGTGGGGCACAGGCCAGTTCACATCTCTCGTGGGTTACTCCAGGCAGGGGATGCCGAGGTCTCCTGCAGTTGGTGTGGAGCTGGATGCATTGACTCTGAGGTGAAGCTGACCTCCCGGGAGTGCTCCACTGCTCCACATGCCCGAGGGACTTGGACAGTTTGCTGTGGTGCTATTAATCGTGGGTATCCTAGCTCTAAATCTGGAGTAGGTGCCTCACCTTTGCAAATCCTTCCTCTGCAAATGCCCCCGTGGTTGGAATCCTCCACCAGAGCTGTCCCCTGCTGTAGATGGCCAAAGCTCACAGAGTGGCTCTTCCACCATGGCATGGGGTCAGGAGCTGGCCACAAGCCGGTGCTCAGCTACCTCCTGAGCATGGGGGCAGGGAGAGAGCAGACAGTGGTGCCTACACACAGGGCACAAACCTGAGCCCTGGATTCACCTCTGAAGCTCCCAACATGTGTCCCATTTGCAGGCTGAGAAGTGTGGGACCCTCTGGGACACCCCAGTGTGAGTGTTAGGGAGGAGAGAAGTTAGGAGGGGAGACGTTTTCTTACTGCAGTGGCTTGAATCAGTTCAGTGAGGATGTTTCACAGCCCACTCTGTTTTGCAGATGGGTAGGAAGGGGTTTAGGTTCCACCTTCATGCATTGAGATTGTGCCATGGAAAGCAAGCAATCGGCCGAGTCCTGGAGCCCTGTTTCCTACTGGAATACCTTCTTCTGTGGGTCAAGGCTTGGGAAATGGTTTTCTTTGCCATTCTTGCATGTAGAGAAGGCTGATTTGCAGGTAGATGCCAGCATTCCCCAGACAGGGGCTGCAGAGTCAGAGGGTTGCAACAGCCACAGTGAAAACCCGCCTGGCTCTCAGAGGTGCTTTCACCAGCAGCTGCAGCAAGCTCACTGGTCTGGCTGAGGTCACTGGGAAGAGGAATGCCTGAGGCTTTGGGTGAGGGGGGTGTCGGGGCCAGGACTGAAGTGTTCAGCCATGTCCAGAGCGAGCAGCACAGAGGGTTGTTTGCTGGAAAGCTGCATGAGCTGGGCCAGCCTCTGCCACTTCTGAGGACTGGGGCTTCTCCAGCAGCTTTTCCCAGCTGGATCATGAGACTGAATCCAGCTCTACTGAAGTGTCATGGTCCAGACACACATTTTGGGCTGGTTTACCAAGAGAAACTGGGTGGCACTAGGCTGCCAGGTGAGGAGTAGAGGTGGTGCTCCCCGAGGGAGCCACCCTGGCTCTGCGCAGCACAATTGCTGTGATGCAGAAAATAAAGCAGGTTCATGGTGGATGGCATGTGTGCAGTGACCTGTGATGGGCACTGCCAGGAACAAATCTTTGCTTTCTGTTTTTTTGTGTGTTTGTGGACATAGATTCCAAAGGGTTGGTGGAGGATGGGGCAAGGAGAGCTTTCTTCTGCCACCAAAATGGAAGATGCAAATCTCCTCCTACCTCAGAAGGGTTTATTGCTTAAGGTGATATGGTGCCAGACGTGACAAAACAAAACACAAACCAAGATGAGACGAGAGGCTCTAAATGGGGAAAGGAAGGGAAAGGCTTCCTTCTGGGAAAGGAAAAAAAAAGAGGCAAATTCCCATGCTGCCCGTCTCTGCTTGACAGGCTGCAGCTAAACCACTCCTCCAGACACTTTCAGAAATGTCTGGGAATGGGAATTGCGTGGAAATACGAAGTTCTGGTTTCTGTGTCCCAAGGAAGCTGAGTCATATCCAGCTCCCACGAGCTGCCTCCAAACATGGGGCTGAGGCCGTCCCATTCCCACCACAGGGAGTTTGGCCAGCATGAAGGTCTGGATGGCTGATTCACCCCAGTGGCTGCTCTCTCAGTGCATTTCTGGGCAGAACCCCAGAAGGGCAAGAAGTTGCCATCTCCTGGATTAAAGCCTGGTCTGGCTAAACTTTCAAGTATTGATTTTGACTGCTGTTGGTCCAAAGCTTAGCTGAACAGTCCTAATAAGAAGCATTAATGTTTCCTACAAACAGGCTACATGGGTCTGTCACTCATGGATGTCTGTCTGTTCAAATGCTCCTCCAACATCAGCTACCTGCATCCCCCCATGGTTTCTCAAGGGTGCTCCTCAAAGGCAGTACAAGCTGGGGAATTCACAAAGCCCCTTGATAAATGTTCGAGCGCTTTGTTCCCTCCTACCTAAAGAGTTTCCTGCATGTGTCTGGTTAGGTGTTGGTCCAGGTCCAGCCATCTGCTGCTGCATTTTGATCTGTGGTTTGAGCAGGAGCTGAAGCATGGCACAGAGCTTCCCCCAGCTTCA
>NW_008587767.1:21126-33066 GCF_000691845.1 Merops nubicus
AATGGGGAGTATGGGTGTGGACCCCTCTTGCATGCAGCAGGTGTGGACATTGTTGTGTCCCTTTTCTGGATTCTCTTTAGCAGGTCAACAGATGTTCCCTCAATGTCCTGCTAGTCAATGGATACATAAAATTAGCTGGTTATTTGGAGTCAGCAGATCAAGGCGTTGTGGCCACTTTCTGAAGATCTGGTGTCACCCAATATGTGAACAAGCCTCAGCAGGGCAAGGTGATCCATCTGGGCCCAAGCTGGTGCACTCTGGGGTGGGGTAGTGAGCAGAAACCAGTTGCAAGCAGCATAATCCTACACCCACAGTGAGGCCTTTTCTCAGCTCAGCAGGTATGGGTGTTTCCAAGGATGGCTGCAGAGTTTTGGGTCTGTGGAGTCTTTTCTCCTTGGGTTTTGGGTCTGTGAGGTCTGCCTTAGGGTATATCTGCCCTTCTCACCATGGGAACAGCTAACTGGATGGCTTCTGAATTTGCAAGCAATGCAAATTTCCAAGGAAAATTAATTTCAATGGCATGGCAGGAGAAAATGCTGGCTGTGCTTGAGAGGGGAGAAATCCCACCTAGCTCTAATGGGATCCCACCTAGCTCTAGTAGGGGTTATTACTCTGATGTGAAGGGAAGAGGAGATTTTGGGGATAGTAAGTCTTTTGAAGACTTCTGTAAGCTTCCCCCAGTATGAGATGAGTCATTGAAAGTCATCCACTCTTCTACAAACCTTAGACTATTAGTACAGAAAAAGTACCAAAACCCTTTAGCTCATAGGCCAGGAGGCAGAAATGAAGTTGGGTCATTCCTGCAACAATCCAAACTTCTTGGATTTCATGAACACTCCTCTCCTAGGAGGCATCCAGGCCTTGCTTTGTGCCTCCCACAGGCCCTCTTCTCTTACTGTGTTTTTCCTGTGTTTAATCATCCTTATTGTTTTAAAGTCATGCATAGTTTATTACTTAACTTGCCTAGCCTGCACTACCAGTGACTGGTTCTTGTCTTGCCTTTCCCTGCCACAGATTAATATTTATTAGGATGCATCCATTTCCACAATGCTACCTGTTCCTTTATGTGTCCAGCTGAAGTCTTTCACTCTTGTGCTTGAAAAATGGTGCTTTTAACAAAATTCTCCTCCTTGCCATCAGTCTCTTATCTTCAAGAGGAGTAAAGTTGCCTTCAAAGAAAGCAATAAACTCATCAAACATAGGCAAGTTGGCTTAGCTGGAAGTCTCAGTTAGCTCTGCAATGGTGGGCCACAGCTACGGAGAGGAGAATGAGGCAGAGGCGAGCACATAGTGGGGTTCACAGTGATGAAGTGTAAGATCTTTCAATTCCTACCTGTTGTAGCTAGTTTTACCCTCATGAACTGTCTCACGGAAGGTAAATGAGATTTTATATTGGCAAAGTTTTGAAGGAAATGCCTTGGGGGAAAAAAAATTTGGGGGTGGGCGAGAGGTGTCCCTGCGACAGCCTGGCCAACGCCTGAGCAGCCTCGGGGGTATTTTCTGCCCACACCACAGGCACTGGGAGGCTTTGCTTCATCTGAGTCATTCTCACCCACATCTTTTCTCATCCCAGCTGTTATCTACTCCTAATACAGTGGTTTTCATTTGCTCTGTGTTTGTCCAAGTGCAAGTGGACACTTCATAGACCTAACAGCTGCTTGGTTGACAACAAATGGGACACAGACATATGGGCATAGCTAGAAAAAAGCACCAGGGAGGCGTGTCCCCCAAAGAGCATGTCCAACCCCTGCCAAAATGTTTTTTTCAGCAGACTGTCTGTTTTTATCTCAGATTCTCAGGACATGTGACCAGCCTGTGTGGTCCTTACCCCTGTGAGGGCTGAAAAGAGGAATATCCTTCCTCTCCCCAGGGGTTGGTGTTACACCTCCAGGCTGGCTCTCAAGGTGAACCAGGCAGAGAAGTGTCTAAAATTGCAGAATTAAATAAAGATAATGTTGTCTTCAGCCACCTCCATCAAAAAATCCCCAGGTTCTTCCTGGCCTTGAGACCAAGCAGTCCAAGCAGTAAATCACAGGAGAAGCACATTCTCCAACCAGCAAGGGGGCTTCAAAATGCCTTGTACTTTTGAGGTTATACATAATTATATATTTATAAGCTCTTACATACAAGTTCTTGGACGTGAAGGCAGCTCTTAACAACTGAGGAACATAAACTTGCATAAACTGCATGGTCTCTTGAAGTTGGCCAGATAGCAATGAATTTAAACAAGAAGATCAGAGATTTGCCTGAACTGGCTTAATTCTGGTGTCAAATTTCTTTGATGTCAAAAATTTCTTGCTCAACCCCAAAGTTTTTAGTGAAGTGTACGGCAAGGAATGATCCTGAAAGGAAAAGCACAGTGCCCAGGGAGGACTGGTCAGATTAACCTGTGAGTCATGCCCAGAAACCTGTCCTTGCAACTGCTCACTCAGTGTCAGGAGAATGCTCCCAGGTGTTCCCACCTGCAGATACATGATGTTTGCACAAAACAAGAGGTTGACTGTAAGAAGGAATTCCCAGGAAACTGTTACCATGTGATTGCTTTATCTTTTTGCTCAGAACTATTGTTATTATCTTACTCTGTGCCCTGGGGAATCACCTGGCCCAAATTTACTATTTCAGGCCCTGATTTGCTTCCACTGAAACCCAGCACTAATGTCCTGATTGGAGTGTCTGGGAGGACCCAGAGTGGAGGGGAGCACACAGTGAAGGGCAGGGCTGAATTGTGTCTCCCATTGTGTGCCAATGGCCATTTCCTTGCCTTAACAGCAAGTTCTGTGCAACTTAATACATATGAAGCAGTCAGGGCTGGAGACATATTAATACGGAGCTATGCCCACCAGGACTATGGTACATGAGATCCTGTGGTTTTCTGCACAAGTGTGTGTCTGTGAAACTGCTCTGTTGTGGCTTATTCTGCAGCCACTGACACGTGTCACCATCTGTGCAGTCTGGCTGACTCCTGCTGACAACAGAGAGCAGATCTCACTGCTGGTACCACATCTACAAGAAAGGTCCTCCTGAGAAAATGCAAGAATTTTTAGCCATGAACCAAATCACTATAACAGATTCTGGGTGCCTCAGGCAAGGCAATAGACTAGATTTATTCCAAGGATCAAGCTGAAGACCTGAGTGGCTTCAGGGCCTTTGTGGTCGAGCTTATCCAGTTTATCTAAGAGAGGAGTCGTATCAAGCAATCAGAGATTAAGATATTTCTGACATTACCCACCAGTTTAGGTGCATGTATTAAGACAGGTACATCCTGATTTTGTACTTCATTAGCCATTCAGAGCTTCCCCTGGAAGTTAATTGGAGTGTAGGATTTGCATTTCCTCATAACGGGACTTGGGATGCCACAATTATTGAGAACTTTTGAAAACGGCCTTAAACTTTTTTGGACCATCTGAAGGGGATTAAGGGAATTCCAGCTTGGAAAAAGAATGACTCACTTCATTTTTTCTTGTAGTGGTGAATGTAGCATTGAGAAAAATGCTCTTGGGAGGGATCCAAAGATTGCACAGCCAAGGGCTACTGATGAGAGACAGAGCTGGAAGAGCTTTAAGTGGGGCTGGGACAGGTAAATCCAAGCACTCTGAATAGGACACTGAGGTACAGTAGAAATGGCTGATGGGTTCCTCCCAATCCAAGGTATTTGCATCTTTACAAAACATCTGAGATCTAGTCTCATGTATCTCCCCAGCACCCCCAAAATAATGGTGGAGCTTCATACATTTTCAGGAAAAGAAAGTACAAACACTCAGAGTTATCTTTTAGAGACTGGACATTGAAGTTTAAGGCAGTGCAATCAGGTTTTTCTGTGTTTGACCATTTCAGATCCCCAGGTGTTAAGTAGATGTGATCAACATTTACCCATCATGTTTGTTATTTTCTATTTATTTAACTTACTGAGCCTTGCTCAGGCTTCTTGTGTTGATGCAATTGTCAGTATTCAGACAAGGGAAGCCAGACTGGGAAAAGGGTCAGAGGTGGATTTTGGTTTCAGAAGAGAGGCAAATTTTATTTACCTCCAAGTCAGAATAAGGAATGTGTGTTCCAGGGTCAGACCTTCCAGGATGTTTAGCACAAAATATCATCCAGTTCCTCCCCCATATCAAAGACCTGAGACACTGGCATGGTCTCTGGCCCTGTCTGCTCTTGTCCACTGTAGATTTTAGGGCACTTGCTTTTTGTGCTGAAATTAGGCTGTTGCTTGTGGTCTGAGGGCTGGAGTTTCTGTAAGTTTTTCTGGAATGAAGGAGTTCTGAGTTGCCTGCAATGGCAAGGGCTCAACTCACTGCCTGTCCTTCCTGTGTAAAGAGCCTGTTAAGGTTTCTAACTCCATTATCGTCCAGAACCTCTCTGGAAAAAGAGCACTGTGCTCTGCAGGGGTGCCTGCTGGGACTGCTTCCTCCTGCTGACCGTGCTGTTTCCACTTGCAGGCTCCATGTACGACGGTTTGGCTGATGGTTACGGCTACGGCACGTCCCGGGGCAGCTATTACACCAAAGCCCAAGCAGGAAACAGCAGCTGGGGCTATCCGGTAAGAGACTCTTTTATCTGGGAACTGTGGCATGCTCTTGAGGTGACCTGCACAGAAAGCACCCCCCAGCAGGAGCAGTCAGGTAGCAATGTCACAGCACTTCAGAAGCTTGCCCGAGAGAGGCTGTGCATGGCTCTGGCTGTCTTAGAAGGTAATTCAACGTCATAGAAGAGGGTGAACGAGGACTCTATATGGTAGTTGGTTGGAGAGTTTATTGTGGACAAGATTGAGTTTGGGTTTGTGGATTAATATCAACACAGCACAAGATGTTTGAAGATGTCTGAAGGATCATTGATGGGTTGAGACTCTTATAACTCAGTCCAAGTTTGGAGCACATCCACTGCTCAGCTAGAACAGTTTCTGGTTTTGTTTCCATCTACCAGAACTTCTCTGTGAACATTAATCTGCTTGAATGGTGGTGATCAGAGGATTTGCATTATAACTGTGTTGCTATTCCCAATTTCAGTGCTAGTGCAGACCCTTTACAGATATTCTCTGAGCTTGGAAAAGAGATGGTCCACTTCTCCCATAGTGATTTCCAAAGGAAATATTACAGATTGAAAAAAAAAAAACAAACAACCACATGTGAGATAGTTCTTGTCCTTGTGCAATCTGAGTTTATACATCACACAGGGGTCCTGGCCCTGTCCTTGTTGGCAGACTCTTAGTACACTGGGAGTCATTCCAAATCACTCCATCCTTTACTGGGACAAGTGCTTGTGTTGCCTCTCCACCTCAGACCTGTGTTCTGTTCTTCTTTGGTTTTCATCAGCTATAAAAATAGAAAGAAGCAATTCACATGTCTGGGATTTGAATACAGCAAAAAGAAAGGGCTGCTTTCAATAACTCTGGGACTGTAAAGCAGCTCCCTGTCAAGCATCAAAGGATTAAACCAGGAAAAGTGCTAATGTTGGCTTCAAGCACACAGACAGAGGGATGAAGTTTTTCCTGGTAGTTGCCAGATCCTCTGCCTGTTCATGGCATCAGCATTCCTCAGCTTCAGAAAGATTTATCTGTTGTCTTTCTTAATGGCTTTGGTGCAGCACGCTTGCTTCAAGGCAGCACTTGCTGGGTTTGCATCACTGGGTTTGCTGCCTGCTGCAGTGTTCAGCAGTAAGTACAGTGAGCACTTGCATGGCTTTGAAATTTTTACTTGCAGACTGTCTACTGTTTTGTTTCAGTGTCCTTTGCTGACCACAGACACTGGTGTTTCTGTCTGGTCTAAGACCAAAAGGGTGACTCTAAGGGGTCAGAGCAGAGGTCCATCCAGACAAATGTCCTGTCTCCACCACAGAGGCAGTGATGGGCCCCTGGAGAAGGGTCTAGCCTAGTAAGCAGCAGTGATGCATCCTAGAGTGGTTTTGTGGCTACTAGAAATATACAACTGAGGGACCTCTTGAGGCAGAGGTGGAATTTCTGAGCTTTGTAAGTCAAATGGTTGCAATGTTTTGTTTCAATGATGCATTGCTGTTTGTCTGTTGTGATTCCTGAATGGAATCTGTTATGCTTTGTCTAAGCAAAACCACTCTGTTCCAGCCACTCCAGTAGTTTCTAGCTGGTTATTTTTGATAAAGAGGGAGGGAGCTAAGCCCCAGCTCTGAAGTTGCCCCTCCAGCTCATGCTCATGCTGGTGAGGTGGTACTGCAGCTAGTGTTGCTGGTGTGAGGATTATTGTTTCATTTTGTTAGTTCTTGATCTTCTTCCCAGTCATTATGATAGCTGGACAAGTGCTATGTAGTTAGAAATGCCTCTATGCTGGAGGTTTCAGTCCAGCGTTGGTGTTCTGGTGACCAGTTTGCAAGATGGTTACAAGGATCAGGGCCTCCATTAGACACCACGGGGTACCATGGGCACGGCAGTTCAGTCGCTTCGGGGTCGCCATGGACTTCTGCAGCTCATGGCTTTTCTCTGAAGGGCTCTTCTGCATTTACTCATGAGGGAAGGTCTTTCTCCAAACCTATGTGTCTTGCCTGCCTTTCATCCTAGAAATTTTTGGTAAAGGCCTTCAGGACTTGGGATACTTTAGAAAAAGTGTCTGGGCCTTGTGAAGGCCTCACAGTAAAATTTCTCTTACCTAACTGTGTCTATCTGAAAATCAGCCACTTAGTCTTAACAAGCCGTCTGGACTCCTCCCATAACCAACAAAGAGGTCGGTATGAGGAGGTGGTTCCTCTCCTCTCTCTTGGAGATCCATCAGGTCAGGATGAGTCAGCCCCTCTGGATGCCAATCTCCATCCAGTGGCAGCTGGGCTGGAGCAGTCACCTAGCAGGTAAATGACTGCAGGTAGGGGCCATGAGTCCCAGCTGCCATTGCACATTGAAACACATAACCTCAAGCCTAAATCTGCTTAACAAGCTTAGTAGACATCACACTCCCCAACCACACTGAGGAACCTTCTCCATTTTACTTTTTTTATAAAAGTATTAAGTGTTTACACACATCCACCACCAGCCTCCAGCCTGGGTTAACTTTAACTTTTGTCTGCTGACCTGTTTGAAGTCTGTACAGGTTCTAGGCATTCTAAAAAATGTTTCCTGTTTGTAATTCCTGGGTTGTAAGACATGAAAACAAAGATAAAACAAATCTATTTTGGAAGACAGAATTGGCAGACTTCTTTCCAGCTGGAGCAGGTGCTGTGAATGCTTCTGAGAACTGGCAAAGTCCTTTGAGGTGCACAGGGAAATTCAGCTACTTCAGGGAGACGACTGAGTATAGTATTCAGGAATATTAATACCTCTAGAGTCTAAAAGGTGTAACAGGCAATCCCTGTCCATGTTGCTTCTCCACAGCAACTGCAACTTAGCAGCTGCTCTTAGATTGCCTCAGATGGTGACTCTAAATGAGAACAGGCATTTTGTCTCACCCACAGCTCTTAGAAACTGATTCCTGACTTCCTCCATTTTCTTGTGCCTTCTTGGAAACTTCAAGCTGTTTGCTTCTGAGCCTTTTTCCCAACCTTATGATACTGATGTTCAAATATCAGAGCAAAAGAAATTATAGACCTGGGGGAAGATGTCTCTCTGGATCAGTCAGCACTTCTGATGAAAACCTTTGATTTACTCATTGTTAAAGACTATTTTCTGTTTATTCCTCTTGTGGGGTGTCTTCTTGGAAGCACCACTGCAACTAGCATTGAAAGGAGAACCTGCTCATTATCAGTGTAGGTAACAGTGAAATCAGTGGGACCACTCCAGATAGAGGAGCTCTGAGGGCAGCAGGCTTGCACTTGGCTGCAGGATTTCCTTGGCTCACACGTCAGGGTTTGGCTCAGCCTTCAGGGATGAAGTCCCCAGTGCCATTTGCACAGTGACCATGATGGGATGCATTGTTGGGCACATTAACTGACTGTAAACCTCCCTGAGTTAGGTGATCTTTCAATCCATGTGCTGTTGAGCCCAGAAGATCCTTAGAGACATTTGTCACTCTACTGACAATGTGAGTTATGAGTAGCCACCAGCTCCTAAAGCCATCCATCTGCAGGAGCTGGCTATGCCATGTCCTGATGTAAGTCCTGAGCAGTGCTTGAGGTCCCACAGAAAGCACAGCGCTGACCACAGTTTACACAGACAAACAAGAGCAAGGTTTAAGTTAAGCTGGGCACCTGGAGCAGTGCAATCACTGCACATAGAAAATCAATTGGACAGTACCAGACTGGAAGGGACCTCAAGGATCATCTGGTACAGCCTTTCTTGGCAAAATCACAGTCTAGCATGAGCCGCAACCTTGACCTTGAGGCCTCAGTATCATCCAAAAAATGGGATCTGTTCAGCACTGGGCTCAAAGCCACCGTTACAGTTCAGCAGCCCATGGGTTGCTGCAAGTGTGCTGTTTGCCTCAGCTGCAGACACAGCTTTGGAGATGCAGAGCCAAGTCTTGAATGCCCAGGGAAGGCAGTATGTGGAGCCTGGATACTGTCAGAAAAGACTCTCTGAGGTGTAATTCCCACCAATAGCAACACTGCTCTTGCCTGGGTCTGTAGTGTTGGCAGGTCCATCCCTTCTGGACAGCTGAGGGTGTTCCCAAGTCCTGTGTCTGGTTTGGCACTGTCATAGTGATATGGTATCAGGACAAGGTGCAGAAGCACATCCAACCTCCCCACACTGCTGCTTCCACAAGAAGGAGATACATCAGCATGGGGTGGGTATAAGCCACAGCATGCCCTCCCACCCCTGGCACTGTCCTGAGCGAGGGGCAAACATGCTCCTGGTGCACTGGGTAGGGAAGGAGGAACATCTCTGAGGTTAGGGTGCTCTGCCTCTAACCAGGTGAGCAGGTCCTCATCCTCACAGAGCTGACCTCAGCCCAGGGCTTGTAGTGAGTAAGGTCTCAGAGCAGCCCTGCTCCCAGACCAGGAAATATTTGGCATGTCTGATGCTGCTTCAGTTGAAGCAGTTGAGTTGGATCCTGGCACATAGCAGCTGGGGGTCTGTGGCTACTGGGCCACCAGTGTTCACCACTGCTTTCCTCAGGCACCACTGCTGGGGTTTTAGGCTCTGTGCTGCACTGGCCCACCCAGCTCGGTTTCTGTAGCGATTATGTCCGTTATGGCACTAATGAGAAACATGCACTTTGCTGATCCCTCTGCACTAGACACTTATGGAGATTCTTAACCAAATGTTCACTGTGGGAGAAGTTGCACAGCTTTCTTCCCAAATGCATTATCTGCATGAGAGGTGCTTGCCCTGAGATGGGAACACTCTGCTATCCCTGGTGGCTTTGTCTCTCTGGACAAAAACCTCTTGTCAGTGGGAGTTTTATTCCATAAGGATTTCAGGACAAAATTTGTCATTCATTGTGATAGCACATTCGAGTTTAAAAGAACACCCAGAATAGAGTGGCTTGGGCAATCCTATCAAAGAAAGCAAAATCTGTCTCTGAGTAACCTGCTCTAGTTGCAGATGTCCCTTCTCACTGGGGTGTGGTTGGACTCAGTGAGCTTTAAAGGTCCCTTCCAGGCCAAAGCATCCTGTGATTCTACAGTTGTTGCACACTGTTGCTTGGTCAGACCCTGGTCTCCCAGTGAACTTTTGCAAGTGGTTTTATGCTTTGGAGTAGCAATCTGGACACTGCCTTCCCTGGCCAGAACAAACTGAACCACCAAGACCTAAATCTCAGGTGGACGAAGATAAAGAAGCGCAGGGAGAGGCAGCACCCAGGAGAGGTGGGAAAGAGCGTTTCAAAAATAGACAAACAATATATTTGCTGGTTTTGCAACTTTTCTCCTTGCAACGGAGTGCGTAGCAGGCAGCAGCTAAAGCATTTCGCAAGGAGCATCAGGAGTTTTCCCCACCCATCACTCAGGGTGGGACGCTGTCAGGTTGCATTGCCTGTGCTTTGCCCTCCAGCCTGGGAGAAACCCGCTCCTGACATGTTTATACGGAGTCCTTTACTTCTTTCTGTCTGCTGCTCTAGAAACAAACAAATTGCAAGGGAAAAAATGAGAGCTACGTAATGAACTGATGGCGTCCTTAGATGCAGAAGTCAGAAACACCCAGTTATCTGGGAGGGCCTCTGAGGTGGAAAGGCAGTGTTGAGATCGGGGCGCGATTCCGGGGCTGGTGCGCCTTGCTCCATGCTCCTGCTTCTCTGGAAAGTGGGAGGAGTAGAGGGACTTTCCTTGTTAAACAGAAGAGCTTATGAAAGAAAAGGACAGTAAACGACTCACGATTAATGACTGAGGTAATGCCATTTTGACTTTCTGTCTAGCACCAACTTCATCCCAGTTGAAATAAGAGGTTCAAGATAGTTATTCACCTGTGTTGTGTGACTGTTGGATAATCGAATTGGTGTGCCTAAAATGGTCCCAAATTGCAGGCTGAGAACTGGTGATCCACAAATGTTTATTAATTTAAAGGCAGGTCTTCAGTGCTGCCAGTGAAGGAAAGCACCTACTCCTTGGGCCTGACAAAAGCACATACATGCTGTCAGTGCTCTTGTCGTTGCTGCCTTTACTCCTCCTCCTCCTTGTTTTAATATGAATGAGTGGCTCCCAAGGCTTGCCCTCAAACATACAGGCTTGTTTCATAGTAGGGAGGAGAAGTTCAGGCTAAAACTCAGGATGTCAGCATTGCCTGGCTGCACATGAGCATCCTTCTGCAGCCTATGAGTGCAGGGGACTGCCAGTGTCTTGTGGTGTCTGGCTGAGAGACCTACCAAGCTGTCTTGACTGCTCAGGTCCCATACAGAGAAGTCTCAGTGACAGTCTGTGCTCTTCTAAGATGGTTTCCAGCTCTTGCATTGCAGAGGGAGTCACTGCTTTCTGTCTCCACCCCACTTTGAGGGACGTCCTCATCTTTTCCAGCATTTTTCTTTGCTCCTAAAGGGAGGAGCTGTGGACCTGGCCCACCACCCCCATGCAAACGCCCACAAGCAGTGTACAGATGCTTTTCAGGATGTTAGGAAATTTGGGTGTTTTATGAAGTTTTAAGGCAAGAGATTGGTTATTTCCTCTCACTACTGCTATTCTGCGTAGGGAGAGCTCATTCTACACACATAATGGCATCAGCAAAAGTTATGAGATTGTTGTCAGGTGGGTCTTTAAACCACAGACTATGTAATAACATCACCTTCAGAGATGTCATCACTTCCAGACAGCAGACTGCCTCGCTTCTGCCTTGCTGTGTGTCTTATCTCACTGAATGCTGCATCCAGCAAGGAGATAACAGCAGGAGGAACTCCGTTCCCTTGGCCAAGTTTGCTCCAGTGTTAGAAGCAAAGGTCTCTGACTCTGCTTGTTAAACATCTGAAACGGGGACATAGGTTTTAGTCTGAGAAACCCACTCTTAAGGCACAGACATGGCACTTTGCTGAGATCAAGAGCCGATCAGGTCAGCTACACCTGTGCAAGGATTCATAGAGACTGTTTGGCAAGCAGGTCTGAAATCCGCTGAAGCTGGCAGGAGACTCCTCATCAATCTGGAGGCTTTGGATCAGGCTCCTGCTGCAAAGAGGAATTCTGAGATACCAATTAGGTTCATGCCACTTGAAAGAGATTAAAATGGGCTCAGCCAAGCATCTGGTAGAATCAGCAATAAAAGTCAGGCACTGACGTTGGTAATGAGCTTCACATCACACAGGAACTATTTTCCCATGAGTTTGCAAAAGGCTTCCCCGCCCTGCCAGGACCTGCACCGACTTGCCGCCCGGGGCTCCCTGTGTTGCAGAAAGGTGTCTTTCCAAACAGGCAGTGGCTTTGCTTCACCCATCTCAAGGCTGTCAAGGGAGAGGACAATGCTATACGCCACTATAAAACACAGCAGGAAATACAGTATTGATAATTCTATATCCATAAACACAGACATGCTCACACCTTCCCTCGCCCGTTCTGCTGGCCCAGAGCCTGGGTGAGTATACTGGAGAGCAAACAATGGCTTTAGATAAATAGCAATTTCGCTCTTCC
>NW_008587767.1:33097-54592 GCF_000691845.1 Merops nubicus
TTGGTTTCAGCAAATGCCCAGGGGCTCCATGGCTCTGCCAAACTTCTGACAGCCCTGCAACGTAATCCCAGCTTATAGTGACTCATAAAGAAAAATGACAGGGCTCCCATCTAACAAGCTGCTGCTCTGTCCTCCAGCCAGCCACTGCCAGTGGGGAGCCTGGGCAGTGGGTTCCCTGCGAAGCCCACCCTGCACCTTCCTGCTGCAGCCCTGTCCCATCCCTTGCTGCCCTGAGGGTTTCTGAACCCAGGAAAATGACGAAAAAAATGAGGATGATACCACCCTTAGAAGGATACACTCATCTGCAGTGGGATAGATCATGACTCTGTGGAAGGTCACTTTGCTATGGCTGCATGCATACTGCATTGAAAGCAGAACCAGGATGGAGAGACCCTCCGTGCATGGACAGCCTGGAAATATCAGTGGGCTTACCCCACTGCCAGAGGAGGCCCCGGGGGGCTCATTGCACTCACCCATGTGCCTCATCCTTGCTCTTCTTATCACATGCAAATTCCTCTTCCAAATCTCTGGGAGCTCTGCAGTATGCACCAAACCTGTTGCCTGCTGTGCTGCAGTGCTAACAGGTTTTTTCTGTGTCCTCTAGAGTAAACACAGAGAGAATTTGCTCCCCTTTTCTCCCCTTCCAGCAATTCACCTGTTGAGATGCAAACCTGCAGAATGAAAGTATGAAAACTACTTCACACTGGTGCTCAAATGACAGAGCAAGCTGGGTATCAGCGCAGCTGGACTAAAGGGTTTCTCCTTATCCAGATGATGTGCCTGCTGGGTAACCCCTTGGAAGCCTGTTCAGCCGTTACCTGTGCCCCTCTCTGGGACACAGCAGAGTGGATTCACTGCATTCCTCAAGATCAGTTTGTTAATGGAAATATTTGGCTTAATTAACTGACATAATGACAATTCTGCAGGTTGTTGGAGACAGGAATGATGCAGAGTGTGCTCAGAGTTGGATGAAGTTTAAGTAGACTCAGGGTCCTATTTCCAGAGAAAATACCAGTTTCTCTGCCACATGTTATTTCTAGTTTATGAAGTATGGATTTTTTTTCTCAGTGGCATGAACTGTTGCACCAGGCACAGGCTTTTCACACCTTGTGCCTTAAACCTTCATGGAAATAACAAGGTGACAGCACTGACTTTTCTCTACCAGCCCAAGGGATCCTTGGGTGGCTTTTGCAGAAAGAGGCATCCAAAGTACCACTGCTTAAAGACAGGTGAGAAAAAAATCTTGGCCCAACAAGAGACCACAGTTGAGCTTTCTTGAGATAAAGGCAAGGGGGATGGGGCAGGCTGTTTTAGTTTTCAGTTCTTTCAGTGCCTGTTTGCTGTGTGTCTTGGAGATCTGCTTGCCAGCATGCTGAGGGTGATGCAGTAGAAAAACTCAATATCACGGGGCAAACAGCACTAAAACAGCTTTCTTTATTTTCCTTTCTGGAGTACACATCTTAGTGACTTGTCTTTCACTTGGATACAGCCCTGCAGGCTTCCAGGTGCCAGCCCTGACACCCAGAAGGTCTATTGGAAAAGAATATTGGATTCAATCCTGGTCTACTTGGGGCAAATCTGAAGGACTTTTGGTGAAGTGGTGAAGATAGTTTGAGCTGACAACAGAGCTGCTAAAGCCATTTTTTTGTTTTATTAATTGGAGCTGTTTGTTTTTGTTTTTGTTTTTTTAACTGTCTTTCATTCTTTTTTTTATTTACTTCTGGTTTAGTCATCTCAGTTCTTACTGCATATTCCCCATTGTTCTCAGAACACCCCATTGTATTAGCTGATGCTACCTTGTAACTCATAAGCAGATATTGTCTCCACTTGTTTCTTGGTATGATGAGATTTAATAATCCCTTCTTACTGATTTTTTACTCCCTTTACACCCTTCCTAAGGAACTTAAAGATGGAAGGGGAACAAAATAGCTTAAGGAAATTAAAAATCAATGCAGGCAGTGCTGGAAGGTCAGAATGGAGCATCATTCTCTGTGATGGCAAGAGAAATTATGTGAGTTCCTCTAATTACAGGTTGGGTTAGACCCCAGGGGCTGGAAATAAGGCATTTTCTCTAATGCCAGGGTCATGCTTGAGCTTTGAATTCTGCTTTCAAGCTCTTGGGTGCCTTATTCTGTTCACTCAGTGTCCTCAGATTTCAAAAGAGGGTTTGGCACCTTAGTAAGGGCTGCGGGTGGGCTAACCCCCCCCAGATACTGAGCCACAAAAATGCCCAGAGACACAGGAGTCTGGTGGCCACGATACCTAAGCAGGAGGGGGCTTGGCAATGTCAGTCTGCAGCTCAACCCTTTCCTAACCGTTTTGCCTCCTGTTTTGTCCTTGACCAGCTGTACAACGGGACCCTGAAGCGGGATGTGGAGAGCAGACGCTACAGCTCGTACAGCCAGATGGAGGGCTGGGGCAGCAAGCACTACAGCAAGGCTGTCTGCAGCCCCGCCAGGGCCAGCAGCGACTACTGCTTTGTGCAGAACATCAAGAGCAGCCGGAGCGAGCCTGACCTCTACTGCGAACCGCCCCGGGGCACGCTGAGGAAGAGTCAGGTGGGGGGCCGGGCAGAGCACAAGGCAACCTTGAACCGCCACAGCATCTACAGCAGCTGTAGCACCCAGCAAGGAACTACCAGGACGAGCAAAAAAATGCCAGCACGGGCCCTCTCCTGCCCCTCAAGCAACAAGCCTGATGTGGTCTACGCCCAGCCCGTGATGAGCTGCAAGCAGGACACGGTTTATGGCCAGGCTCAGTCCAGCTCCAAGTAAGTCTGCTGCAGGTGGCTAAATCTGAGTGAACACAGACATGTGCTGCATAGGTCTGTCCATCAGGGCTAGTCGCCTTGAGCTGCTCTATAGGCACTGGAGATCTGCTCACCAGTGCACATTGCACTTAATCACATCCTGCAGTAAAATCTAAAGTGGGTCAGATGAGTCACACTCTTTGACAGTTTATTTCTTTCCATGGGCTATGGAGAGAAACCAATATGCATGGCTCAGTGGATGTACCTGTGTGATGTTGGGCTAGATGATCTCCTAGTCTCTGTGGTGGTATTACCTGACAGCTCCTTTGCAAGATGAGGGTGGGGAAATGAAGAGCAGAAAGCCTGTGGTGCAGTTCATGTGCCTCTCCTGGCTGTCACACTGCTGTGGTTCAACAGTAAAGAAAACTAAAGAATCAACTGACTGTGAAGGAGTTGGTTCCTGAGGGCCTGACTCAGAGCAGAGCTGAGAATCTGCTGAGTGATCATATTAGACCCTCTATCCTTCCACCCAGGTCTTGTTTCATTGCCCCAGAAGGTCTGATTTGGGTCCCAGAAAAAAAATTAATCAGAAATTAAAATAAATAGCCTAATGGGAATAACTTACCTAGCCAGGAGAGAGGAGGGAATGGAAGCTATTCAATTCCTTCCTGTCCAAAGCACCCACTCCCATCAGGGTTAGGAATTATGCAAGAGCAGAGGATGGTTGTTCGTGTCTCAGTGAGCATCAGGTCCCTTCTTGTCAATGTTGCCTACAACAACAAGGGATGTAAAACACACCCGTGAGCTCAGACACCCCCAAGCTGACAGATCTGTGCAACGCAGCAGAGCTCTCACTAAGGAAAACAAAACAAACTAATGTTTCTTTGGCGGAGTTGCAGTGATGTTGGTTCAGAGCTGTCCTGGTGCTGATGGCTGTGCTGCCTCTGGGACAGATGTACCAGCCATATTCTGCCATAGCCTTGAAGAGATTTGGGCTGCACAAACCATAGCCCTGGAAGACTGTGGTTTGCATGTTTTGAACTGCAAAAATATTGCACTTCAAGGCTGCAGTGTTTTATTTGGCTGGAGAAGGAGCATCTGCACTGCTGTTGCTGCATGACTGTCATACGGGGCCTGCTCTGTATGAAGTTATCACAACCCTAGGCTGATGTGACAGCTTGTCACACAAGAAGGTCACAAGCTCATTTCTGGCAGTCCCTGATCCAAAACAGAATTTGCACACTGCAGCATAATTGTCAGACTAATTAACAGGGCTCATAGCCTTTGTTGTAACTTGCACCAAAGGCCTGAGATTTTTCTGTCATTGACTGAAGGCATGATGCAGATACTGAGAAAATCCTCCCTCACAGTCAGCAGTGTGAGCCAACTCATGCCCTTTTCCACATCAGAATGTTGATTTCCAGATTCCTCTGGCTAATTATCTGCTCAGCCACCTTCATTTTGTGTTGAGTAGGAGATGTGTCTCCCAAAGCGTGTATGCCAATAAATGTCACTCGCCTGTTAGCACGTTGTCATGAAACCTTAGCTTCTGTGTGTCCAGTTACTTCATGTTCAACACATGCAAGATTAGCCCTGGCCAACTAGCAGTGCTGATGGCATTGGCTTATTACTTCCAGAAGCTTTGTAATTCCTCTGGAATAGGAAACAGAGACATTACACAAAGTGGAAGCAACTTGTTCTAGGGAATTTCTGACCAAAGAGCGTAGAAGTGCAGTGGGATGGATGGCAGAATGTTTGAACACAGGACTTCAAATGGCTTCTGCCTAAGGAAAATACTGCTTTTGAGAAGCTAGTCCAAGGCAGGCCCTCTCCAAAGTAAGCCCTGCTCTTCACTGTACAACACTCATGGCTGCAGACTTGGTCTTTGCTTTGGAGAGGTCATTTGAAGAGTAATGGCATTTTCTGAAGAGAAGATCTGCTGTTGTGAGAGGAATAGTCTCCAGCACTAGTTGCCCTTTGGTTAGGGAGTGGCTCCATTTATACACTTCTCCTGGCTTGGGGCATGGCTCATCTGGCAGAACTGGTTCTGATGTCTTCAAGTCATAGGCACAACTGGGGCTGTGTCCTCTGAGTAAATCTGATTTGGCTGGGGCACCCCCCCTGATTCACGTGTACCTCACTGCAGGACTAGTTTGGGGGCAGTTTGTGTGAGCACTTCTGCTCTTGACTCAGAGGAGATGAGGTTGGCAACAGTTGTCCCTAAAGTTTCAGGAACATACTAAGCAATTGTCCTCTTTGAAAAAGTGACTGATTTGGAAGGCCATTAGCCCTTGTAAATATCTGGTAGGTCACTGTTAGCCTTGGTCTGCAGTGTGCTTTTGTGGGGAAGGGACCTTCAGAGATGAGTTAGGACCGTGTCTGGTCTCTCTTTGCTGTGTAGGACGATTTCGGGTAGGGAGGATCCTGCACTTGGAAAGCTCAGTCTTCATTTGGGTAGCCCCATCTTTGAGTAGGGAGAGTTTTGCTTGTAGGCATCCCATTATTAACCTCCACATGCAGGAAGAGGGCTCAGCTGGGTAATAGCTGCTTGTAGTTCCCTCTTTGGAGCTCTGTTCCTCCTATTCTAGTAGTTTTTCAGGAAGAGTTTTTGGGCTTTGTAACAAGGATAATTTTGTGCTTGGTTTTTATGCTGCAAATCTCTTGTGTGGGTGGATATCTTGTCTGCAGGTTACCAAACTGTCTCCATGAACAAGAGAAGGACTAGGTAGTTCCCATGCCCTCAGATGTGATCGAGTGGGGTGTTCTCCATTGCTGTGAGGGTGATTACAGTGGGACCTGCAATCCACTGGGTCTGTCTGTGATAGGAAACTGTGCTGTAATGCAGTGACTGGGGAGTGGCAGTTCAGGTGTCCTGTGCTGTGGATCTGACCTCCATAGGTGCTGTGAAATGAAAAGGGAGTCGTTGGATGTTCTTAGGTAGTGAAAGTGGCATGTAGGTATCAAAATACTGTGTATGCAAGAACTGTCAAGCTGTCTGTACTGGTCAGTCCCTCTGCGTTTGGTCACAGTTATTTGATTTTGGGAACTATTCTTGATTGTGTGATTGCTTCCATTTTTTGATCTGATTTTGGCTGTGTAAGACATGGAAGAGCTGTCTGATAACAATATCTCAAAAGAGTTCTTCCTTTTACAAAAGCGACTCTGGTTCATGAAAACACCTTTACTCCACCTAGCTAATGAGTAGTTTAATACCTGAATTATTTTGAGGAAAAAACTTTATTATTCTATGAGAAACTAAACCATGATGTAGGGTTTTACCCCCTTCATAGTGTTTGCTATAGTGATGAAATTTGATTTTTTCACTGTTTCTTCAGATCAGGAGGTTAAGCAGTACTAACTTGCTTTGAGAAACCTCCTCCTGAAGTATATTCTCTTCCACCACCTCTGTCTTTATAATCCTGCCTCAGTGAGAAGAAAGGGACCTTCTGATGTCCCCTTCTGATGTCTCTGTAACCACTTAGGGGCTTAAGCTTTCGTAAGCATTGTGTCATCTTTGAAATAACATTTCCAAGTTCAGTATATCTCTCCTGGGCTCAGGAGTTCATGGTTTATTTTGGTGGCTCCAGCCCAAAGGCAGTTCTCAATGAGCAGCACTCACATTTTGCCACAATACAACTTTCTGGAGTGAGTCCTTGACAGAGCTGGAGGAAGTCTTCTTGGTGTCTAGGCCTCCCTTTTCTTCCCAGAAACCTTCTTTTTGGCATCTCATGACATGCCGCAGGTCTGCAGCCTTTCATCCTGGAAGCAGCTGCTGAAGACTATGCATATTTGCCTGCTTTGAACCATTTTCTCTGATGAGTGGTACTTGGAACGTGCTCCAAGTGACAGTGTGTCATCTCGAGGTAGCCAGCTTTTAGCTAAATAACGTGTTGCAATTCAGCTCAGTCAGGAAAAATGTTTCTACATCCTCTTTGGTCATCAGATAGTGATAACAAGAAGCAGTGAATAAAGGATGTGATCTCTAGTGCATCCTGGAAATTTTGTTTCTCTGTCTTCCTCCAGCTGGAACTTGAGGTACATAAAAACTGTGGCTACCACCGTTGCGTGTAGTGCTTCAGATACCACGTGGACATGGGTCTGAGAGCCCAGGGCCAGGCTGGGTCCTGATACGTGGTGGTTGTGTCTCTAGTCTGTGCAGTACTCAGCTGGTTGTGTGTATGTAACCTCTTCAGCAGATGCCTGTGCCGGAGCTGGGTGCCCCGGTTGCTCTTGCAGAGATGCAGCCAGTGGCCAGTAGAGCTGGAAGCTGAGGTAGGTCAGTGAGTTAGCCCCCGACAAAGTCAGAGCCTCTTGGCTGACTTCAGGGGGAACCCAGGTGTCTGTGCTGGAGGTGTAGTGAGAGCCCAGACTAATCCCACCCCTTGTGAAGGATTCAGGGGTTCTCATTTGTGAAGATGAAGAGGCAAGCTGAGGTGTCTGCAGACATTCCCCAGCTTGAGGGCTGCTGATACCGATCAGGAGCCGTTAATAGACACCTACAGTGTGCCTTGTCTTCCATAATACCACATGCACCTTTGGCCTCATTTTAAGATGTGGATGTATTTCCCCTTTGGTGTTCTCTGTATATGGGAGAAGAGACTAAAACACCTCATTAGAGATCATGTGAAAGCAAGGGTCTCTCAAGGCACCTGGAAATATGTAGTATCTTGGTGCCAATCTGTTAAAGGCCTTGAATACCCTGTAAAGGCTGTTACAGAGGAGGCAGTAAAGGCTGGGGCAGCCCTTTGGATTTTCCATATGGTCATATTTGTGTATGGTGACACCGACTTGGCCCCAGCTGAGCTGCAGAGCCTCTGTAAGCTGTGGATGAAGTTCATGGACAGTAAGTGTGTGTCCTGTGATCATTCATTCCTACACAGGAGCTCAGGCTCTCTGGAAAAAAAACATGCAAAAGTTATTGAAAGAGTCAGAAAAGGTGTTTTCTGATAGAAATCTTGTCTTTGTGGATAAATAAAGTTGACCAATAGCAAAACATAAATTCTCCAGAGCTGTGCCTTCTCTGAAAGCAGAACCAAGAAAGGCACCTTCATTTTGGTTTGTTGTTATTTGGGATCAACTTCCCCTAAAAATGACTGTTTCCCAGTGCTGGCTCTTTGCAGTGTGAATGTCTGCACTGTGCATGGGCATCCAAAGCAATTGCTGCGGAGCTGTGTGTGATGCTGTCCTGGCAAGGTCCATATCACTGTGTATGATGAGGATCCCCTTCTCCATGGCTCTCTCAATCTGTGCCCATCTTCCGTGGTATCTATCCACCAAGAAAAGCCTGAGGGGAAGCTGCAGCTGAGCTTTCAGTGGCATCAAATCCTTGATGCCATATCTGAAAGGTGGACATGGCTCCTTGGTGTGGAGCGTGGCTCTTGGGTCTGTGCCAGTGTGGCCTGACTGTGGAAGGCTTGGATGTGCCGTGCACTCTGTTTTAGTGTCTCCACTCTGATTTTTTAATGAACCATGGAATCTGTTAGAGTTTTCTGGCTTCTTCCTCTCCTGGGACTTGTAGCCCTAGCAACCATGAGGGAGACTTAGCAAAACCTTAATGCAAACCTATCTGCTAATACTGTTATAGGTCTGATGGACAGCCCTGACCCTAAAACTTGACAGATTTATTAGAAAAGATTGCACTATAAAGTAAAATTACTGAACATAACTAGTTCACTTCTAACTCAAACCAGGACATAGACAAAGTGGACAAAAGGCATTAGTATCAAATGAGGGAATTGTTTTTTCTGTGGTACTGAACTTTTCAATATTTTCCTTCCACTCCTAAATCTCATCCTCTAATTTGTCTCCTGTTGAATCATTTCTAATTGAGAAATCCCTGTTCTGATTGCTTCTTTCTTGTGGAAGAACCACCACCTTTGGAGTTCTTCCTACCAGGCCCATTGGCCTAGGTTGGCAATGGTCATGGTCCAAGAATTTGTCTTGGAGCAGGCTGTTGCTCTCGTAGTGTAGATTGGGTTAGAAATATCCCTGGCTGGCTGATGAACAATCCCCCATTAGCATGGGCTTTACCAGGGTGGTTATATTCTCATCTAGGAGAAACCACTGCTTCTACTCAGGTGGCATAATTGAGCCCAGCTGTTTACCTTCTGTGGACTTCTCCTGTTGGCGAGCCAGCAGGGGAAATAGAACCTTCCCCATCTTTTCCCACACAGAACTGGACCTGGATGCCTAGTTTTCCCCTGCTGAAGGAGCGCTTGGCCCTCTTATGGAGTGGTTGTGTGGAAAATTGCCTTCCTTGACTAGCCAGAGCAAGTGGACATCCTTTTTTCTCATAAGAAGTCCATCTGATTGACAGGGTTTCTCATGAATATACGTGCTGTATGGCAAGTGACCTAGTATGTTATTAATATGTCTCCCTCCCCACTCTGCCAGCCCAGGCCCAGCTTCTCAAAGGAGAAGTCCCTCTGGTGCTACTTATGCATCAGTGTCTCAGCTCTGTTCTGTGTCTCAGGAGCATGAAAAAGGCTCAGAGAAAATCACTGCGTTTTGGATACATAACAAAGGTTTCTGAGGTTCCACAGTTTCTAGTTTAAACTTCATCTTTCCAGTTTTGTGTTTCTTTGGTGCAAGTGTAATGGAAGTTTCTTGGAGCCAGGTTTTGACAGAGGCTCAGACTGACGAAAACCATATGATGAAGTGATGTTTTATTGTTAGCGTAGAAATAAAAGTGGAATGAGGTTCATCCAGCCTTAGACACTGAACACTTCTGGTCCAATCTGAGTCTGTCATCAATCATTCCAACAGAGGCAGAGGAATCTCCAGAGGGCAGGTCTTCTTGTCATAGGAAGAATGTCTAAGACACAGGCAAGCTGTTCTTTGAAAACACCTATTTCTGTCCGTTGACTATACAGGTCCTTTAATGAGCAATTTCAAGTGGGTGGACCTTTATACCAGTGAGGGTAGGGGAGACAAAACAGTCTTTTATGCTGTCTTCCAAAATCACAGCATAATTGTGGGGTTTTGATATTTTGTGTGAAAATTGCTGTAGAAATGTCAATACCATTCACTGGCCCATGCTGCATGGAGGGAAAACTTTGGATGCTTAAGGGCAAAATATTTTATCTTACTGTAGGCTGCTGGTGATGGTGACCACACTTGAGTGTCCTTTCTAGACCTTCATTCTTATCATTTCTTTGGCACAGTCAAAATGAGTCTGCATATCCTGTGTCTAGAAGAAGCCACCGTAGTAATATTTAATACCTCAAATGCAATAGGTTCATTTAAAGAACTTATTAAAAAAAACTCTGTGCTGTTAGTGTATTGGATTGAATGAAGATGATCAGCCCCTGTATGCAGTCACTCGTTAGCATGTCATGGAGCAAAAGTTGTACAAAAATCAATGTGGTTCCAAGAGGAACTGGTCTCACTGACCTCTGGGTGAAATTCCCCATTGGTCATAAATGGATCCTGTGCAGGGGGTGCCATCGGTCAGGCACAACGATGGCCTAGCTCTCCTGACAAAGCCTCCACACTTTCTGATTTCATTCACCGTTAAAAAAACATTTCCCATTTGTATCCTGTCACTGCTGAAGTAGTAATAACCAAACAGGAGTTTGGGGTTTGACTCTTCTTAGGCCTGAACTTTGAGTGGTCATTTACTGTGCCATAAATCAATGCAGATGCTGCTGCCAAGAGCTGAGATCCTGCTGCAGCCAGGTGCAGGTCCAAAGTCCAAGGATGCTAAGAAGTGATGGTAACATTTACTAGACTAAGCGAATTAACTGGAAACAGATTAAGTTTTGCAGTTCAGAGCCCCTCCATAGAGTCTGGAAATTTGTACTTTTTCCTGATTTTGTGGTTAAAGCATCAAAGATTATGCTAAGTAAGTACAAGCCAAAGAGAGCGGGACCTTCATATTTCTAAACAAGTGATCTAAACAAGTGGACAAATCATCAGGTGTTTGTATTTTTCACAAGGTTTTGGTCCCGCTCTAAGCCAGAAGTTTTCATATCCTTCCTCTGGAGTCTGTAGGCATATGCTTTACTTATAAAAGGAGATGATGACAGTGGCCAATGTTTATGAAGAGCTTGGAGGCCACCAATGTAAACATACCCTGGGATGTCTCGGTGCTATTATTAGTATAATAAACTCAGTATTTGTCCATCCCATCACTCCAGACGGGCCTGTCATCTTTTCCTAAGTGATCTGCTCTTGCCTCCAAAGACCATCAACTGCTCTCACATTTTTGCTTCCGCCACATCTCACATCAAAGGATCACATGCGGCAGGAAAAGTATCTGCCTACTTTAGATTGTTCTAATGACCTGACAGATGGTTTCACTCCTGTCCACTATTTTTTTTTTTACTTGAGTGAATACTGCTTCTCTGTTCGTTAAACCTCCCACTTTAGATGTGATTAGATATCTAGCACCTCAACTGACCTTTTTTTCTGACTCCTTTGTTTCTGGACAGACTGGACCCATAATTTATTAGCTCTAGTGTCCTCCATTGTATTTTTCCACTTTTATCATCTCTTTTTTTATCAGAGAAACACACTAGGGATTCACTGGGTTGTTTATGCAGTGGTGTGATAATATTTTACATTTTGTAATAGATTCCTTCGTAACAATTCCTTGTACTGACGTGGCCCTTTTGGCTGAGCACTCGACCAATGCTGTACCTCTCTTTAACACAGAATATGTGGCGATGAGATAGACGGTGGCACAATGACCATCCAGAAAGCCATACAACTTCTGTGCTCGTCTGATGACAAATACCAGGCCATGGGTGCTTACTACCTCCAGCACACCTGCTTCCAAGATGAGTCTGCCAAGCAAGAGGTGAGCAAAGTCCTTCAGAGCTCTGCTGTCACACTGTGTGTGACGTCACACAGAATGGATGAAACAGGTTTTCATAAGTACTAAAGGTCCATAGGTCCCCTTGATTTTCATGATGGAGCCTTATATCTCACTAGTCACAGTCAGGAATTAATTAAGTAGACTTTTTCAGCTATTGGTGGCCCCTTTCTCTTAACAGCAGTCAGTCAGGATTTTAACACAGGGGAGTAGTTACCAGACAACAGAGGACATTGTGTCCACACTGTCACCATAAGTGCTGTAACACAGACTGGTGACTCTTGGCAATACAGGAGCAGCCATCCAGATGCATTGTCCATTTGTAGATGTAATTGCAGGTAGTTCCACATGAATCTTTTGCTATCTCAGAGCTGCAGTACCAGAGCCCCAAAAAATTGCCCTAAATCCCATGGTGATCTTTGCTGCGCATTGCTTAGTGACATTTCAGCCATCTTCAGCCTTCTAAGCCAGTGGGTTAGCTAACGATCAAATACAAAGATATGTGATCAAGAATAAGTTCTTACAGTGCAGCTTATTTTTATTATGTTCCTACTCTCTGATTACTGCATGTATACCAACGTGCAGCAAAGGAGGCAGGCTCAGGGATGGATCTGCTGCAGCAAGACTTCTCACAAAGGTTTATCCCCACCCTGCTGTGTTTGAAATTATGCAAACATGGATTTATCAAGATGCCATCCTTAAAGAGGTGGCTTCACACTTCCTGGCACAGCAGTGGAGCTGGGCGTGCTGGTGCAGCGTGGGGATGTACCTCTGTGCCCTTGCTGTGGCTGAACCCAGAGTGCAGGTACCCCAGCCCACATTACAGTCACTAATTCTGGGGTGGCCACACCCTTTGTTACCGTTGAAAACACTCTCTGAGCACTGACCTGTCCCATCACTTCCCACAAAGATGTGTCAGAGCAGGTCTGTGAGTCATCCCAGCACACGCATGTTTTCTTTCCTTTCTGAAAGGTGCTCATTCATTTCCCATTGTCAGCAAATCTCCAGCCTGTGGGCTGGCTTGTGCCAGAAAGGGCTCCATGCAGGATCATGTCCCCAGGAGACCTACTACAGAGGACATCCTGCAGCAGGAACCTTAATCATTTTGGAGAGCTCAGCTGGAGGAACTCACTTTCAAGCCTCCCCAGCATGTGTGGTGTCCTGCAGGTCGGGGTTCACACCCCTTTCCAATGCTGCCCCTGTTAAGTGCCCAGTATGGCCCAGTACTGCTTCTGGCTGACCTCAAATGTGTTTATGCTGTACCGTTACCACCCCTCTAAGATCAGCCTGTGATTTCAGGATGCAGATAAAATTATCACATCAACTCATTATATTGCTATCAGTGGCCTCTACAGATAAGCAGAGCAACATTTTCACCTGATGTAAACTGATGGAGGCAGGTGAAAGTTTGTGGAACCAAGGACATTTACACCAGCGAAGGAGTTAGTCCATGGCCATCACTCTTAGATATCCACTTCTAGAGTTTGAGCTCCAGCCTCAAGGCCAGCACCTTGGTGCTCATGACCTATGGTCTGAACCAGACATGCCATCCTCAAGCTGTAGACGTCTTTTTCTGCCAGGTCTGCTTTTCCAGCTCCCCTGAGTATGGGCCACGTTGACTCTCGGGTTGCCATGACAATTCTAGCTGTCCCGGCGATGCTCTGCAGGCCGTGCTGATGGCAGGATGTCTCTCCTGGTGCAGGTCTATCGGCTGGGGGGAATTGCCAAGCTTGTCGAGCTCCTCCGCAGCACAAACCAGAACGTCCAGCGGGCGGCAGCTGGAGCCCTCCGAAATTTGGTCTTCAAGAATCCAACCAACAAGATAGAAACCCGGCGGCAGAACGGGATAAGGGAGTGCGTGAGCCTTCTGCGGAGGACGGGCAACACCGAAATTCAGAAGCAGCTGACAGGTACACGGCAGACTGCTCAGCCTTCAGCAGGGACCACGCTCCTCCCTGCCTGTGGCCTGTGTTTCTCCAGCACAGAAAGGCCCAGTAGCCATGGTGCTGTCACACCACAAATAGGATGTTTAATGCTCCTGTCACACCAAATGGCAATCTAAAAGAGAAGGCAGAGGACAATCCTGGCCCTCCAATGGCATAGAATCATAGAACTGCTTAAGTTGGAAGGGACCCTAGAGATCATCTAATCCAACCTCCCTGCCTTGGAATTGCTGTCAATCCCAGTAGGGCTGGGCAGGTTATCACACTGGTGTCTCACCCTTTTCTTGAAGGACTGACATGAGTTTGTTGATGCTGGTCACCCTCAGGTGTGACTGAGGTCTTGTGTGCAAGCCTTTACAAAGCCTTTACAAGCCTCCCTGCCATGGGCAGGGACATCTCTCAACTAGAGTAGGCTGCTCACGGCCTCATCCAACCTGGCCTTAAACACTCCAGGGAGAGGCATCCACGACCTCTCTGGACAGTTTATCCCAGAGTCTCACCACCCTCACACTGAAGAACTTCTTCCTAAGATCTAGTCTAAACCTACTCTCCTTCAGTTTCAAACCAGTTCCCCTTGTCCTCTCACTGGACACTCTTGGGAAAAGTCCCTCTCCAGCCTTCCTGTAGGTTCTCTTCACGTACAGGAAGACAGCTGTGAGGTCCCCTCGGGGTCTCCTCTTCTCCAGGCTGCACAATCCCAGTGCCCTCAGGCTATCCTCATAAGTGTTCCTCACATCATACATGCCCACGGGAGAAGTACCTGTCCCAGGTTTGCCCCCGCAGCTGTGGTCACCCTGCCATTCCCATGCCTTCCTGCACGCCTGGTCCCCATCTGTTCCTGGGAAAGGCCTTGAAGTTTGGGACTGGAACTGCTGGCAATCCAGTATGGTTGGGCCGGTTATCTCACTGGTGTCTCACCCTTTTCTTGAAGGATCCACATGTGTTTGTTGATGCAGCTGTGACTGAGGTCTTGTGTGCAAGCCTTTACAAATCCCTGGAGAGATGCCTTCCCCCTGCAACCTAATGGCAATACACACCAACCATGAGAGGAGGGAGGGTGCTTAGACGCCCACCTCCACATGACACCATGCTCCTGGTGCCCACCCTGCCTTTCTCCCATAAGGATGGATAGGGTTTAGGACAGACACTGCACCTTCAGTTCAAAGAAGGACTTAGGTGCTGGAATTCATTTTGACCTAAAGAAAGTTTCTAATGCCTGGTGACCCTCTGCTTGAGCTTGTCTCCCACCTCCATTCTAGGACTTCTTTGGAACCTCTCCTCCACTGATGAATTAAAAGAAGAGTTGATACAGGAGGCCCTTCCAGTCTTGACAGACTGTGTTATCATCCCGTTCTCGGGCTGGTCTGATGGCAGCTGCAACAGGACACGAGAAATTATTGACCCAGAAGTATTCTTCAATGCTACAGGGTGTTTGAGGTGAGTCATCAAGACTTACTGTAGCTTTTGCCTCTTGAAAAAAGCTGAAAGTGTCTAAATCCTCTTAAAATAAGCTAAAGACACACTCACTGTAATGTGTTTATATAAGACTCTTCTTCAGAAAGTTTCTTAAGAGAATATGCAGAAAAAGTTATGTGTAAAATATTTTCCTTAGTACTTTTTTTGTTTAAAGAAGAAAAAAGAAAAAACAATGTTTTGTTCTTGCTAAGTCTCTGATCAAAAAAATGTAAGTTGTTTTGTCAGGGGAGAGGTACAATACTGAAACTTGAGTGTTCAGCTAAGACCGGGAAACTTGACATCTTTTGTCCTCGGATTTTTGAGGCTTCCAGAGAAAATTTCAGTTGCTAGAAAACAAACTGGTTTGGGTTTTAAGTGACAAAAAGATAATTTGCTACGTGGAGAAAACAAGCATCTTCCCACTGATTTTAATAACTGGTTTACTCCAGAGCAGAACCATCGCCCTGGACTTTTCCTGGCTCATTTCATCAAGCGGGTCAGCTACAAAACAGAGGGTGCAGACTGAGCCCAGAGTAGTTTATTTTTTTACAGGAAAGACAGAGCCCTTTTGTAGAGGATCTTTGCCCTGACTTGCTGCTTCTCCTACCACCCTCCTCCACTTGGATGCGAGCAACTTGTCTCACTGGGAACAAGGTCGGGGGGGAGGGAATATACCATGTATAATTAGGTACTTTCATCAACCGAAGCTCTCCCTGAGGGAGCAAGGTACTGAACACACCCTTACCAGACATGCAGCTGGTAGGAGCTGTGTCTGCTTATGAAACGAAATGGATGAATACGGCAGGGGCCTTCTGAGACATGATCCTATCATCTTCTGTGGCTGGGAACTGTGTCTGACAGACAGCAAGCTCTGCTCCCTACCTTGTCTTGGAAGGCACCTTCCCCATGCAGTTGCACGTTGGGGTGTGTGGTGTACGTTGCGTGTGAGGTGCACCACTTTTAAGAACACTTCAAGCCACAGGTGCCACAAAATATCACATCAATATAAGAGAAAGAGTATAAAAGAGCTGATAAAAGGAGCTCTCTATGGAATTTATTCAAGGCAGGCTCTGTCTGCTTAGACTTATCACAGTCCCTGTCAGTAATATCCAGTGCCCTCAGTGAAGACTGCCAGACGCAGGTCAGTGAGGGAGCTCGAAAGCCTTGGGGGAGCAGGACTGGGGAGCAAGTCAAGTGAGGAAAGCAGGGTGGTTGGGTCCAGAGCCCCTAGTCCGAGGGATGAGCCAGGATTGCTCTGACTCACTGCCCTGTCACATCATAATGCAGACATGAGAACCAACCTTGGGTTTGCCCTGGGCTTGAGCCATTGCTGCTCAAGCATTTCTGGATTGCAGATGAATTCATGTTAATGAGCGGGCTGCAAATCACAGTGAACATCAAATCCAGTTCTGGAACGCCTGGAGTGAATGTCTCACAACGACTGCCAGCCTCTGTTTTTCATTTGCAAGCTACAAGACAATAAAACAGGGAAGAAAACAAAAAGAAAAAAAAAACCAAAAACCAACAACAACAACAAAAAAATTTCCTGTTACTGGGAAAGCTCCCCCGTCCTGGCAGCAACCAGTGCTCAGGAATACATTACAACATTACAAACTGGTCAGTCCCTCTGGTCAGAGTGGTTGCTGCTCTCCAGTACCTCTGCCCTCGTTTCCCATGCAGGTGCTGCTGCTGAGCACAGCCCCACGCTCACAGCCACATGCACCCTCCTGATCTTCACAATAACCCCAGACGGTCTTTACTGAGTCTTCTCTTTGGAAACCCCTCCAAGGAGGTGATGAATCTGTGTAATGTCACAGATATAACCTATCCATTGAAGGATATCTTCCATGCAGAACCCCTTAACAGGACATTTTCCTCGATTAAATCAATCCTAAAGAGCAAAAAGAGAGCTATACACCACTGCACTGCTACTGAAGGCCTCTAAAATGAGAGCAGTACACCAGCCTTGCTACACCTCCCAAAATACCTTGAAATTCAGTTACAGTCATAGCCAGAACAGAACCCATAGAGACTAGTAATTGAACTGAACGAATTCTCTCTCCCTCTCCCCTGACATGCTCTGCGATGGCTTTCTTCAGAAACTTGAGTTCTGCAGATATGGGGCGCCAGACCATGAGGAATTACCCCGGCCTGATCGACTCCGTCATGACTTACGCCCAGAACTGCGTGGCCTCTAACCGGCCGGACGATAAGGTAGCAGCTGCTCACCCCGAGCTGTTTGCTAGGGTTCAGCCCCATGCTTAATAACTGAAACTTTGAGGATATCTCTAAATCCCTTTTGAACAAACACATGGGGGTACCGGACTTTTGTGTCCGCTCTTGTCCTTCCAAATCCCAGTACAATCTATTGCAGATTGCAAGTCCTCTGTGCTCTGGGCCTGAAGCAGGGTCCAATTACAATCTACAATTTCCCTTTACTAAACACAGAGACATAGCAAAATATTTTGGCCCCTGAGCTCCCCATATGCTTTCCTCCCTTCCCCTCCCACTTTGGGATCCTTCCAGCATCTTGACCTTCATCTCTTGTGCTTCCTACCACCATGTCTCTTCAACCTGCAGTACTCGAGTACATACACACCACATTGGCATCACATCCAGCAAGAAGTCAGGAGCTTCTTTTTGCCAGTCCCCTAACTATGACTGTGATTTCTGTGTGATTCACTTACCTTGCACAAAATGGTTTCCATAGGCACATTTTCAGGTGTTCAACACCTGCTCTACTAGACAGATGCCCTAAACTCCTCAGTGCCCTGAAAAGTACCAAAAATATCTCAAATGAGCTCAGGATTGAGCAAAACCTCTTTTGGGAATGTCTTTTGCAGCTTTTGCACAAAGTTTGCAGTTTCAGCAGCACATACTCAACACAGTTCTTTGGAAGTGTAACCACATGTTTTGGTGTTGGTTACAGCTGTCGAGTGAAAATTCATTACATCGGGCACTCTGACATCCAGGTAAAGGAGGCTTAAAATCCTGTCTTTGGTAAAAAGTCTCCCCTAATCTGTAGCTGTGACTTGGATAAAGCCACTGAAAGTAGGCTATGGCAAGAGGAAGACTTTCAAAACCTGGCATTTTGTGATGGGCAGTTTGATATAATCACCCTCTGCACTTTCTTTTCCTGTTGAACAACTTGTCTGTGGCAGTGGGACCTGACAAGGTTCACTGGATCTGTCAGCTCAGAGATCCACACTATAGCATTTGGGCTATGTGGCCTTTGTTCATGTCTCCTCTACATCCTTCTTCCTTCCCATGCACTGCTGCCTTAAGCAGGGTCAGAAGCTTGTGTAGTATAACTGCTAAAAGAGCTGATTATGGCCTGGTAAATGTCCTCGCTGTAGCTATAGCAGGTGCTGCTCCATATTTTCCTGCCTAATACGATGCCTGCTTTTTTATTCTGGGGGTGATTTCAGTCTGTGGAGAATTGCATCTGCATCCTGCACAACCTCTCTTACCGCCTGGATGCTGAAGTTCCCAACAAATATACACAGCTCAACCACATGGCCCGGAGTGTTTATATGGACAAAACTCTCACAGGCTGTTTCAACAGCAGGAGTGGCAAAATGGAGGTAAGATGTGCCAGAGAGGGCTTGGGAATGTGATATGTAGCCCCAGGCAGGGGCTGCAAGGGAAGAGCAGGATCTGAGCTTCCAGTTTCTCATGTCTTTGTAGAACGATGAGTATGGTGTTCCTCTTCCTGAGGAGGACTTTAAACCCAAAGGACCTAGCTGGCTTTACCACTCTGATGCCATCCGCACCTACCTGTCTCTTATGGATCAGAGCAAAAAGGATGCCACCCTGGAAGCTTGTGCTGGAGCTCTGCAGAACCTCACTGCAAGCCGAGGACTGGTAAGTTCTCCTCTCTCTTCTGCACACATAACGAGTAATTCTGATTCACAGTAATCAGAAGGAAAAAATGTCCTTGTTAAACCTCAGGGCCCTATTGCAGATCTTCTCACAGTGGATGCTCCACCTGAGGTGTTTATTAATGCCAAAAATTGGGTCTTATGGAGAGGCTATACTCAACATCCCAAGGTTCTATCCCAGATCTGCACACTGGGTTTCCATGTTTCCCAAGGCTGCTGGTCATAACACCAGCATCTCCTGATACTAACACCCTCCCCCTCGGACAGCAGGGAGGAAGTGCCCAGATGTGCACATGTGGACAGATGTCATTAGAGGAGACAGAAGGATGTGCCTGCGCCACTGCCTGTGTGTGTTCTTTAAGTGGGAGGCGGCTCTAATAACAGGGTTGGTTGTGCTGTGGATTGTGGCCTGTCCTCCCATCTCAGCTGCCTGTAAAATAGGTCTGGCAGATGTCCTAAGCTGTAGGTACGGCAGCGTGGAGGTGACACGGGCTGCGTGACGCCGTGGGTATTGCGGGATCTGGGGCACGGCAGGGGCCACGTCACGACAGCAGCTCTGCCTTGCCCAGTGTTGCTGCCACGGGCAGGTCCTTGCAGGCTGCGTTCACGTGGACAAACCTTGACTTGTCTGTTTGTGTCGAACTTCATCAATTCCAATTTAAATAAGATGGCTAGGGAGATAAGGAGATAATTATTCCATGCGCAGGAGCGGCGTGTCACATGTGCCAAGCGTTCCACCCAGAAACACGGAGTGACTCACAAAAGGATTCTTCACGGCCAGCACAGCAGTGAGCTGCCAGCTCTGAGCTGGGAGGTTTTGTTACAGGTCTTTCAATGTGAAATACTTTGGGAACATTTTTTTTTTTTCCATTTCAGCTAAGCAGGGCACTAACAACAAGGTGGCGAAGGATGTCACAGTGTGGGTAGAGCTGATGGGAGCAATGGGGCTGAAGCCATGTGCTCCGTGGAAATTAAAAGCACGTCAGCAGTCAACATCATTACACAGGAATGTCTTTTGGGTGGGGGGAGGGGGGGTGGGAGGGAAGTAAACAAACAGCTCAGATGGTGTTGAAGCAATTTAATTCAGCCTTATGGAGCAGAATGGTTGGAATTTGCCTGGATGTGCACAAGTGGCTTCTGCTTTCCAGGGTCTTGGTCTAGCTCGGAGCTGGAGTTTGGATGGGTTGTTAGTTTGCTGTCACTTGAAGGAGAGGGAAACTGGGGAGAAGCTTACAAAGCTTACTGTAATAATTTAGCTTATAGAGAATGGCTCTGAATCTCTTCCCAAACTCTGCTTTATACATCCCAGTCTTGCTGGTGGGAATCTATAACATGGCACATTTGCCTCCTGGAGCATGGGAGGGAAATTGGGTGTCATACCCCTGGAAGAAGGTTGCCTTTCACCCTTTCCCTCCATTCCCATGTCTCGATTGATGGAGATGTGTCACTGGTTGTGCAACAGTCTCCAGCAGCCTTTCTGATGAGGTAGTAGCTGAGAAGTTCAGTTTAAACTCTATCAGTAGGAGGGCAATTGATTAAGGGGTCAATGCTTCAAGGTCCATGATCACTCATCTACATTGTCTATATCCTGAGGTCTTCTAGATTTACATAAGCAAACACAAGATCAGCATTCAAGATGACTACTTTGGTTTTCAGATTATTTTTTAAAGCTATCCATTAGCTGTTCTTTTTCCACTGCAGCCTATCACTGTGGCATGGAAGGGAGTTGCAAGGGTGTTGTGAAGGGCAAAGGCAACATTGACACAAAGGCAGAACTTCAGCTTTTGGCAGTATCAGTTGAGTAAGCAACTGTGCCCATTCAGGTTCCAAAAAGAGGACAGAAGTACCAGTTCTACCACAGAAGATGAGAGGCTAACTTTGCAAATGCCTGTGGAGAAGAGGGGCAAATGACAAAGCAAGTGGGATTATGGTAGCAGAATAAGATAAGAATATGAATACCTGAGGAACATTAACGTACACAAGTCCATGGGACCCGATGAGGTGCACCCCAGAGTGCTGAAGGAATTGGTTATGCTGAAGGTACTGAAGGAATTGGCTGATGCAGTCGCAAAGCCACTGCCCATAATATTTGAAAAGTCCTGACAGTCAGGTGAGGTCCCCAGTGACTGGGAGAAAGGAAACATCACACCCGTTTTTAAAAATGATAGAAAGGAAGACCCTGGGAACTGCCAACGTCTCAGCCTCACCTCTGTGCCTGGGAAAATCGTGGAACAGATCCTGCCAGAAGATATGCTAAGGCACATGGAGGACAGGGAGGTGATTCAAGAGAATCAGCACGGTTTTACCAGGGGCCTGACCAATCTGGTGGCTTTCTGGAATGAAGTGACTGCATTGGCGGACAAGGGAAAAGCTGTGGACATCATCTGTCTTGACTTTGCTAAGGCCTTTGACACTGTCCCCCTTAGCATCCTCCTTTCTAAGCTGGAGAGATGTGGGTTCAATGGGGACTGTTCAGTGGATAAGAAACTGGCTGGGTGGTCACACCCAGAGAACAGTGGTCAATGGCTTGACATCTAGCTGGGCAAAAGTGACAGATGGTGTCCCTCATGGGTCTGTACTGGGATCGCTGTTGTTTAATATCTTCGTTAATATATTGGCATTGATTGCACCCTCAGCCAGTTTGCTGAGGAT
>NW_008587768.1:0-2049 GCF_000691845.1 Merops nubicus
GCACAGCGGCCGGACGGCCCCTTCCACGCCGGGCCGGGCCGTGCTGCCCTTATATGTACGCGGCTGTCGGCATGCACAGGCAGTTGGCTTCGGTCCCCCGCCGGCGAGAGGCCTCTAGCCCCCAGGCGCGGGCTGCCCTGCCCTCACGCTTCCCCCGCACCGGGCACCCACCCGTGGGCTTTCTGACTGCCTGGCGCTCGGCCCTGTCTCGCCTTCTGGGATTCAGCCGTACTTGTTCTTTGTTTGGTTTGCACCGCGAAGACAGTCAGTCACCGGAGTTGCTGTTACTCTGTTCCTGCCTCTATGTTGCTTTGTGTGGCATCTGAGAGAGGCTGTCGTCGTGTCCTTGGTACCTCCCGAGTTGATTGTTTGTATCTTCCTTTGTGCTCTGTTTGAACGTCTTTGCATTCTTCCTCTGCTCCACCCGCACTTGACCAAATGGAAGCGTTGTGGTGGTCTTCCTGCAGAAAATAGTGAAGCTTGATTATGATAGGCAACGTACCTGAGAAATCTTAAAATACTCGACTGTGTCTGGTCCCATCCGTTGGTGGTGACCGTTTAAATTGGCGATAGTATTGGAGGTGTGAGTTTTCATCGGAAGTGAGGGGACCAGTATTAGGAGAGGTACATTTGAAATGCACGTTAGGTATCATCAGTTGCCTTTGGGAAGGTGACAGAAGGTGCAAGAGGGAGGAGGAAGTCACATAAAATTTAAAGTGTGAGCATGCTCAACTTAGGTGGAAAGCAGTGAGTAAGAAATGAAGGAAGAGTGCCTGGTGGGTTGAAATGGGTTGAAGAAGCTGCTTGTTTGTATTGCATGGATATATAGAGGTTCTGCTGTGCAGCAGGAGCTCATAATGTTTGTTACTCTACAAGCCAAAGCAACAGTGTCTGTTGAATAGATTACTGAACTGTATGAAGTGAAAAGTTAATATGAGAAGAGGAGTTGGAAGACAGAGGTAACAGAAATGAGATAATTTAGATAAAGAAGTGAAACCCTAGCTTTGTATCTTATTAGAATGAGGTTTTAGCATCAGTTGCTCAGTGGCAGTTTAATTGACATAGCAGTATCAGAGTGGTTACTAGTTGAAGCAAGTAGATACATTTGGTCTGTCCTTACTCTTCAGGGACTGATAAATCCTGTATTAGTGTCAGACCAAAGCAAGTCCATGAGATGAAAGTTTAGATTTAATTAAATGACAAAGTATAGGTATGAGTGATGAATGTTACTTGAGAGTCTCCATTTCAAATGTATATAGGAATGTAGATGAGAGATAAATGACAGGATGGGATAAAAAATATTTATGCTCATATCCAGTGGTATAGTCCATGAGACTTGTAAAGTACATTTACACAAGGCAAATGGAAATATTCTCGATCATCATCAACTTCTGTAGAATGAAAATTCAGTTAAAGCGTTAGTGGCTCATTTAGAAAATGTATGCTACTTTTGAATGTTCTATTTTGACACCTAGAGGTGTGTAAGTATTTTTAAAAATTCTTATTATATAGAGTGCATTGGATATCTAAAATCACACAAGTTTGTACAGGATATCAAAATAGTCAAAATTGAACATTTGCTCCTGAAAATCTCAGTACAAGTCTGTAACCTATTGCTAATTAATGTAATCCTCCAGTCAGATAAACAGTGAAGAGCTGTGCAGTAGTAAGTTCCCAGATCTGCCAAAAGTAATTCTAAAGCTGCCATTAGTATGGCATCTGCTGGATTTTGGAGCAGAGATTCCAGGGGGGTTGCCCATGGTCTTCCTTAGGCAAGACCTTCTGCTGAAGTGGTAAATGTGGGATGGAGGCAGAGGAGGTGGTCTGTTGTTGACCTCCCGAACAGCAGCATTCCTTGATTTAAAATGAGCTCTGTCAGGAAGAGATGAGACTCTTAATTTGCTTTTAATGTGTTTTTTCCTGCTAATAAACAGTAATGGACTGGGGAAGTGTTTCTGCTGATGGATCTTGATGCACAGTTTAGCTAGTGAGCACTGGGTAACCAAGATAGCAAGAAGTTGCAGCTAAAGGGAGAAGTTACTGGAAAGA